>NW_006800167.1:297317-341583 GCF_000485575.1 Poecilia formosa | reverse complement strand
AAGCAATTGAAATAAATGTGCTTAGAGATTATGCTGTGGTTCATATTACAATATTACAACATACATTTAGAGATGAGTGTTATGAGTAGCAGTCCTGAGGCTCAACACCATGAATGTTTGCATTTTCTGTCTTTCCTGTAAGTAAGGAAAGTGTGTAAAAGCTCATTTCGGTCTACAGCAACAAACGGGGAAGGAGGGAACATTGTGCAGCTTTATGCTCCATACAGCTGGAGAAAATTCTGGTTGCTTTGAACTTTCTCTGGTGTCTCATTTTGATGAGCATTTTTGTGGTTTGGAAAGTGAGACTGTAAATCTCTCGCTGCATCTCGATATTAGTAACTGGTGCAGACTACTTGTAACATATAAAACCCCCTAAAAACTAAACAGTCCTAATGCATTTTAACGCGCTTCATCTACTAGAATGTCAAATGATCTGGCAAGTAATCTGCGCTGTGAATCATTGAGCTGCTTTCTTAAATATTCAAAGAGAGTTTGATCACAGATACTACTTGTTCTGAACATTTATGCAGATATAAAGTGCCATATTGAAAAAGGCCAGATTAATAAAGGATTTCTCCATTTCAGTCACTGCTTTCAGAGGCTCTCTATGCCATGGCATGGAGCCAAATTGGGCACACATTCATGCTTTGTTGACCTCTCTTAATAATCAGTCTGGCAAGATTTCCAACCCTGCTGAAGATCAACAGGAGTCTTGTACAGACATTGGTCCTGGCATATTCAATTTAATATCACATAATGGAACGAGGCGGGTGTTCTGACTAAAAGCTGTCACAATTAATAAATTGTCATCCCGTTTTGTTGTGTGTGCAGACTCAAGTCAGCTTTGCCAATATTTTATAGTGCTCTCTGTTTACATGCATTAAAACAGCAAATCATAATTAATCATGTTAATATATGTCAGTGTTTTTATGTTTCTTCTCACCATTTGAGAAGTGGTACAGTAGTGGGGAAAAAAAGTCTGGATTATTTCTCTAGTTTTCTCTCTACATTAGCGCTGCACAAATGTTCTTGCACATCCTTCTTCACCACTGATTTAACAGTCGAGTAGAAAATGAGTGCCACTGATTAGTTATCATATGGAATTTATTTCCATTTTTCTTTCTTTCTTATGGTCACAAACGCCTTAAAGAACAAAACTAAGCAGGGGATAATTAGTTGGATCTGAAGCACAGGCAGAAGGTGGCAGTCAGAGGCAATTATAACACTCCTCTTGTGTGTGATGATGAGCTCTGAACTAGAGATCCTAAAACACATCTACTTATTTCATCTTGGATTAATAGGCTCTTCTAAACTGCTGATGGCTTCTTTATTTTTGTTATTTAGACACAGTTGAACAATTCCATGTGCCTGTGATCAAAAATAATAATAATAATAATAATAAAAGATTTAAACAGCATCGTTAGGAAAACTAAAAGCACTACATGAAAAAAAAAAACACACACACACACACACACACACACCACCACAACCACCCAAAAAACAAGCTCTATTATTTTTTATCAAACGTACCACACCTGCTGCTGCCTCTGGTCTGCGATGATACAAGGCTCATCTCCCTGTAGTCCAGAAGCATAAAGACCTCTGATAAAATGTACAATTCTTGAGTCTAATCATTTATTTCATCTCGACACTTCTAATGTGTGTTAAAGGTGCTGACTGTCATGAGTTAAAATGCACCAGATTTAAGGATCTTAATAACTGCTGCATTATGTAAAAAGTAGTAAAAGTTATTAGCACTTCTTACTGCTTGCATCTCAATAAACCGACGACACTCAGAGTATTGCTGAATATCTAGTCAGTTTAATTTGTATGGCACATTTTAGGAACAAGGCAGTTCAAACAAAGTGCTTTACACCATAAAAACATAAAACAGACACCAATTGTGAAACAAGCAATTAACATTACATTTTGTCAAATGCCATGCCAAATGCTATCTATTTGTGAATGTGTTCATTTTGTTTAAAACCAAATTCTCATGGATTTTAAACACTTGGCAATACCTAAAAGGTCAGTTCTGTGTAATTTAACTTCATAAAGAGATGGATCAAAGTGGGCAGTAAAAATTGTTACACTGACAAACTATCAGGAACTAGAATACAGGAACACCTAGCTCCAGTTCTGGCTTCACTTCAACGGTTTGCTGTTTATTACAGAATTGATAAAAAAAAAATTTACTGTTTTTTTAAAGTCTTAATGATTTCCCCCATTGCTATACATCCACAAACACAGAAAGGGGGAAAAATGAAAATAAAATTGCACTTGAACGTTCCAAGGTCCAAACAAAAATGTCCCTGCTTTGTGAAATAATGTACCATTCCAAAGTCTGGAGACTTTTAATGAGCTTTTAAAGACACACTTCTACTTTTTTGGTATTTGAGCAAAGAAAGAACTGGGTATCTGAATGTGGCTCTAGTTTAAAGTGCTTTCAGTCTTCAGTTTTCAAATACTCAAACACATTCAGAAATTGTTTTGTTGTCCTTTTTGATAGATGCTTGCTCCACAAATTTAGCAAACGTCCTACTTATATGTTATAAAGTGCATTTGTGACAATACATTTACAGCCATTTTACCACTTCTGAGTTGGTGTGCAAGCCGTCTGAGAATTTTGGGGAATTTTCAAGCGGAACAAACGGTCCACATAAATGTCTCCTTGATTAGATAACAATGCTGACAATCAGTTTAATTTATCAAATCTGCGTGAGATTAGACGTGTCTGGCATTGATGATATTTGAATTTATTGCAGTCATTACATCCAACTGAATGATGAATTAAAAACAAACATGAATATCTTAATTGAATTGCATGTAATGAAACGGGCCTTTTGAAGAAACAAATATCACAGTTTTGTTTGGCGAGCGTTTTATGCCCAGGAGATGGTGTTGAGATTGTGAGATGTGCTGACTGGCAGCGACTTTGATCTTAATTAAGATTAGAAGCATCCATCATTTGCAGCTGTGTGAAGTCCATATCGTTATTATTTCCCAGAGGTATTTGTAGGTGAGACAGGATAAATTGCTTCCATCAAGCCTATAAAACTGGCCATATTACAAGCGGGTGAGATCTTTGCCCTCCTTCACCCGGTTTTTAATGTACTCCTGCTGGCTGTGCCTTTTGCATGGCCCCCCGACCACTCTGCTGGATTTTCTCAGCTGATCTCTTTTGTGTCATGATAATCCACAATATGATGAAATCAAGTTGTGATGGATAAGGAAGGAGCCTCTCTGTGCATTCTCTTTTGTGTTTGTATTGATGTTACAAGCCAGCATTTCTTGTTTTCATTTATTTTTTTGTTTGGCTGGCGAGGCTGTAGCCTTTTGCAAACAAAGTAACTATTTGTTCAGCCATGTAGGCTTTTGTTGAGAGGGGTCTATTTTTGTCCAAAATAATAGTCTAATGCACATCAGGGCCAGTCACCATGGCAACTCATACTCTTTGTGGACACACAGTGTGTGTATATTTTGATCCAGTGAAAGAGTTGAATCATTATACCACTAATCCATCAGCAGGAAGAAAGCACCCGGGAAAGTGAGCAAAAAAGAGGAGGTCGGAAAGTCATAGTTGTGATAGACTGAAATAGACCAAATTAGTGCAAAAGATTTTTTTAGAGCTGCCTCTCTGCCTCTTTCTAGGCTCACTCTCTGCACAGTCATGAGTCTGTGCACATCAGTAAGTAGAAGGTGATGCCTACACATTTTCTTCCAAGGTGCTGATTGGTTGCTTCATGTAGATTTCCTTTCATATCCTCACATTTGGATTACACTTTTGCCTGTTTTTGATCACTTACCTGTCTCTTTTGTCTTCCTTTTTTCCTTTAAAGAGCACAGAGCAGGTCGCCGCTTTCTGCCGCAGTCTCCATGACATGAATCCCTCAGAGTGTGTGTCCTCTTCGCCGAGCCCGGATTCACCCTTCCCGCCTACCGCGACTCCCCGACAGCTGTCTGATGCCGACAAGCTCCGCAAAGTGATCTGTGAACTCGTGGAGACCGAGCGCACCTATGTCAAAGTCAGTATCGATCATCAGACTCGTTCCAAGCAGATGGTGTTTGTGAGTGCATATGTTCTCCTGTGCAGCAGTCAGAGATTCTATCCGTCTTGAGATGTGCTCCGTCTTCATATTGTCTATTCTATATAACCGATCCATATTTATCTCTGCGTCCCCGGAGATGTGATGGGGGACACAGCTGTGTCCTTGTCTGGATATTTTCTAATCTTTTCCAGCTTGGAATAAAAATGGCTTGGTGGAATAACTGGGTTAGAGATGGTATGTAATGGGAAAATGTCAAGACTGTCTTAATGATTGCCAGTCCAGGGGGCACAAATGGGCTTACTATAGAAATCACATTACAAATGATTGATTGTATATTGCACAAGGTTCAAGTGGAATTGGTGATTTGTTTTAATTTACTTTAGTCTGGTGCACTTTATGTTTGTATGTTTAATTGCTGCTGAAAAACACCACAGGGACTTAAAAGCCAGAGGAATAAAAGTCTTTAGTGATAATTAATGATCTGAAATGAATGCTGCTGTCAAATTAATTTTTAAGTTTGCTGGTATACAAGTTTATTATGCACATGCATTTCAATGAGTTAGAATATTGTCCAAATGGTCATTTATTTAATTAATTCTGTTAAAAAAGGGGAAACTCGTAATGATTTGCACAGAGCGATATTTTTGTTAATTTTTATTATAAAGGTTCATGGCTAATGAAAACCCAATACTCTGTCTCATAACAATCTGATTTTTTTGAGGAACAAATTTAAAAATAAAAGGCTTAATACGGGAATGTCTCTCTTCATAAAGATTTCTTCTTGTATTGTACAGTATACGTGTTCAATACTTAGATGTTTGTTGTTTTTTTGGCATTGCTACTATATTAATGTGACAGTAATACCAAAGGTCAGTCTTTGGTATTACTAGTTTGGTCAGGATTCAGTGTGACTGGAGTGGGTGCCTTAAGAACCACCACATAGCTGCTTGTCCATTGAACAACAGTCCAGTTCTCCTTAGCACAGGTTGTACCGTAGCACAGGTCATGTCTCTGGTTGAGGAGTCGCTGAACAAAGTAAGTCACAGTTGTAGACTATGCCCTACATACTGTGGCTATATGGTGGCTCTTGAAGCACCAACTCCAGTCACACTGAATCCTGACCAAAATAGTGAATCGCAAATTCAAACCACACTTTTCCTTTCAGTCAATTTATATGTAAAACGCCAGCCACATTTTATGATGAGAATTTGTTGGTTACCCCTGCCTTGCTATACATCTATCAAGTCCACACTTTTTCCCATGATTGTACGAGTCATAACACGTCTGTATTACATATTTTTTCTTCAAATTGTCGTTATGGCATATTGTCATTTTCTGAGAAACTGAACTTTGAGTGAATTGCTGCCCATAGGTTGCCTACTACAGTTTAAAAACACAGTTGTCTTAAGAATAGTGAGTGGGCAAATACTTAAAAATGTGCAACCTTTTGCCCCCAGTTGATTGCAGTGTGTAGAAACAGCACTATTTTATGAAAAATCCAGTCACTATGATCTTATGTAATCATTCATACTGAGAAACTGAAGTTTGGGTTTTCATTGCCTGTAAGCCATAAACATCAAAATGTACTGAAATAAATATTTTAACCATATCAATCTGTGGGTAATAAATCTAGATATAATTAACTTTAAATTAATTTACTGAAATTAATCAGCATTTTGAATTATTTTGTTTTTATTGTTGAGCTCCACTCATACTCCTGTTTGTCTTTTGGCTTTAGACTGGAGATCATATCGTTTGCTGTTCAGATGTCTCTTTAGTGCTGGTTTCTGAAAAACTGCTTGTTTTAGGATGATTTAGAATCAGCCATTTTACACACTGTTATTTGTAAAAAAAACTTTCCACATATCACATTTATGAATCTGTTGGTGCCTGCAGTGGTTTATAATAGTGTTTTGCTCATTCGTATTAAAACAAGTCCTCAAGACTGGCAACATTTCTCTCTGACTTTTATCACCCAGAGTCTATTTCCTATAGCGTCCCACATAGTGACAGAACACAATTAAACACACTTAACTCTTGCCTTGCAGGATCTCAATTGTCTCATTGGGAGATATTTAACCCCACTGCAGAAAGAGAATTTCCTCACACAGGATGAGGTATGTGAAATGTTTCCCATGCATGAGCTTTTAAGAGGTAGCTTGGCTTTTAGATGCCAGTGCTGCTGAAATATTCTATTAATGGTTTGTTGCATAATCATGTGAAGTGTTGCCTTGTAGAAGAAGACGGATGGATGGTAATTAGAGAGAGAGAGAGATTTTTACATGCATTTGCAATTTTAAAATTCATGTTGTATGTTAGCTTGAGTTTTTGTAACTGTCACAAAGTACTAAAAATTTGACACTACTAGATATGGAAATTATAATTTTTTTCCCCAGCTGGATGTCCTATTTGGCAATTTGCCAGAAATGGTGGAATTCCAGGTTGAGTTCCTAAAAACGCTGGAAGACGGAACCAGATTGGTTCCAGATCTGGAGAAGTTGGAGAGTGTGGATCAGTTTAAGGTACAAATATTTCTCTTTTTTTAGACATAATCCTAGAATATAAACAGCATCAAGCATTCAGACAACCTATGAACTTTTTTTCTGACTCTGTGAACTCTCTCACAGAAAATACTCTTTTCTCTGGGAGGCTCTTTCTTGTACTATGCGGACCGTTTTAAGATCTACAGTGCTTTTTGTGCCAGTCATACTAAAGTCCCAAAGGTTCTTGTGAAGGGTGAGTCCTTTTTTTTTTTTTTTTTCATTGGGCTGACATTCCACCTTGGCTCAAAGGACAGTGTGTATTTAACCATCTGCTGTATACTGCAATTCTCCATAAATCTGCTCTTCATCATTGTCAGCCGCAGTTGTCCATCTGACCCCCATATACTTTCCAGCTAGAAGTTCTTGAGGTTAAAAGCCTGGCTAGATTATATGATATGTAATTAGAAGTGTTGAACAGACTCTTCTGAAGCTACTACACCCACTCCCTTTCTAACTTCACTGGATAGCTTTGTTTGCCACATTCATATTCAGTGAGTCAACTGCTTTTCTGCTGTGCAGGTTTTGATGGCGGTATTAAAATAAAGCACTTTAAATATGCTTATTGATTCTTCCTCCTCGCTTTTCACACAAAAATACAAAATGGGTTGTATTTGGTAAGCCTGTGGTTTTGTTTTGCTTTTCTGAGAGACAAGCAGAAATGTGTGCCCTCTGGATCAATAACAGGGCCTTTATTACTACCACTATTTCTTGGTTATCTCTCAAGTCCATGACTTGAGAGATAAGTCATGGACTTATCTCTCAAGTCATGAGAGATAACTCATGACTTGAGAGTTATCTCAAGTCATGAATTCATTACCATTCATTACCTCGTAATGAACGAGGTAGGTCCTAGACTCAATCTGCTAAACCCAGTCTACTGGGTTTAGCAGATTGAGACATTTTTGAACTTGTTAGGATAATTAACAGAGCTTAATGTACTGTTTGATGGCAATGTATGCGTGATTGAATTGACTTTATTTTATTTTTGCAAAGTGACTCAAGATGGCATTTGTTGTGATTTGGTGCTATATAAATAAACTAAATTGAATTGAAGTACTTTTGGGCATGGTGACTATGGGATTCTCATAATATGACAACTCTGAGTTAAACTGTCACAGTTCTATGGTATTTTCATACAGTTATAACATTTTACTTTGTTTTCACTTTGTGTACAGTCTTACAGGTCTAATGAAGAAGAAAAAAAAAGACAAAAAATGCGTATTTTGCATTCATACAAAGTTTTAATCAAAATTTTGCTTTTAATTGGTTACTACTAATAAAAAAAAAACTATTAAAGCCTACGACTTTCCAAGTGTAGTCATAAAGCAGAGTCAAATATCAAAATTCTTGTTGCCATGTGATGTCATTGTGGACAAACGATCCGGCTGCCAGCATATCTGTCTTTGACAATGAATTAGATTTTTTCAATGGAATTACATGTACTGTACCAGTTTGAACCTGTCATACAGAATGGAGTATCTGCTACTCCTCACCTTAGGTCTTGCTGGATGAATCTGTGATAATTGGGAACTTACTACTAACTTCAGCCTGTGTGTTATGCTGCTTTGATTCCACTCATTCCTGTGCGCACACCTGCATCAGGCTGCTTTTCTCCGGTTAGAGTAGGTGATGTTTAATGAGCCGTGTCCCCTACTGCAGCCCCGTTCGAGGCGTTCAGTGTAGCCATTTGGGTAATGAACGAGGTAGGTCCTAGACTGAAGCTTATATTTAAAAATGACCATGTCATTTTCTATTATATTCCAAATAATTACTGCCCGCTTCACCTAAGCAGGCAATTTATATTTTGATATCCCTTGAATACAAGTATTTCACCTGACCTACGCGAAACCACATGTAAAAAAAAAAATATTTATTTACACTGCTAAGGATTGCATGATCTCTTCCAACTTTTTGCAAACACAATGTTATTTTTGTCATTGCAGCCAAAACCGACCCTAATTTCAAGGCCTTTCTTGATGAGCGGAACCCCAAGCAGCAGCACTCTTCCACCCTAGAATCCTATTTGATTAAACCCATACAGAGGGTGCTAAAATACCCCCTTCTGCTAAGGGAGCTCTACTCACTGACAGACCCAGACAGTGAGGAACACTACCACTTGGATGGTAAGACAATGTCAGAGTTTACTGAGGATACAAAATTCTTTTCATCACAGAACTGAAATGAATCCCTGAACGGACACAACAGTTTAGCTGAAAACATGTTTTCTGCTTGACATAGTTGCTATAAAAGCCATGAACAAGGTTGCCAGCCACATCAATGAAATGCAGAAGATCCACGAGGAGTTTGGAGCAGTGTTTGACCAGCTGATCACTGAGCAAAGCAGTGAAAAGAAAGACGTAGGTTTGGACAAGTGCAGCCTTTTTGTTGTCAAAAAAAAGAAAGGAAAAAAAGTCCCTGTGGGATGACGATGTTGATATTTTCACACAACTGCCAGGTGGCTGATCTATCGATGGGCGATTTGCTGCTTCACAACACTGTGACATGGATCAACCCACCCATTTCTCTGGGAAAATGGAAGAAAGAACCACAGATGGCAACATTTGGTACGTCAGTGATGATATTCAGTTTAATCAATCTATTTTGTTTTCCTACACTGTTTCAGCAATAAATGCACTAGAATATGGTACTTTGTTAAAATAGGCTATAAAACCCAGAATTTAACATTTATCACTTGTACTTTGACATTTAGTATTCATTATGATAATAACCACAAGTAATCTTATGCTCAATTAAGGAAAGGTAACCCAGTGAGGATATTTGGGGTTTATTTAGTAACAAAATATATTTATATGCAAAAATATGTAGGATTGAAAATAATCAAACAAATCCAATTAATGAACAAACATAAAATGTGCTTTAAAAAATGTCACTTCTTTTAATATTTGTCAGATACAGTAGAGAAACAAACGTCTGCATTTCCATTTCCAATGGATTAAAAATGCAAAGCCCACACAAAAGGGTACAAGAGTCTGCTACACAATAATTAGTGATTATTTGGAGCTAACTGATGTCTGCCATCTTCTTCTGCCTTTCAGTTTTCAAAACTGCTGTGGTGTTTGTATGCAAAGAAGAGTCCAAGCAGAAGAAGAAAATTGTACGTTTTCACACAAAAAGGCACATGCATTCTGTAACTGTACAAGCAACATTTAGAAGCAGCTTTAATATAAATATTATATTTATCTGATTTAAGGGCGGCTCACATCGAGTTTCTGTATCTTCGGAAGAAAAAGATCCTTTCCGATTCCGTCACATGATTCCTACAGATGCCCTTCAAATCCGATCCATGTCAAACACAGGTAGATGCTCCATTAAATGCGGCTCTGTGTTTTAATTTTACCATGTTTCTTTGCGAATGATGCAGATTGTTTGTATCCCACAGACGGTGAGAGTTCTGCTATGTGTGAAATAGTTCACACAAAATCAGAGTCAGAAGGAAGACCAGAGAGGACGTTTCACCTGTGCTGCAGGTGAGGATTTTCGTCTGAAGGAGGCGGAGTTTAGCTTCAGATTTAAGCCTGTCTACTGCTCCTTGCTGCTCTCAACACAATGACAAACTGATAACCCAACCCTTCTTTTTCCTTTATCAGCTCTCCGGAGAGCCGAAAGGAATTTCTGAAGACAGTCCACTCCATCTTGAGAGAAAAGCACCGCCGACAACTCCTAAAGACAGAAAGTTTACCCCTCAACCAGCAGTATGTGCCATTTGGAGGAAAGCGACTCTGTGCCCTGAAGGGAGCCCGTCCAGCCATAAATAGAGCCGGTAAATGCCAGTCGGTGGCTGCATTCACCCTACAGCTTAAAGTGTCCCAATTCCTTCCAAACTGACACAGATAGGATCTTTGGCGGAATCCAGGTTGTTCATTTATATGTTCAACTGTGCGACCAAACAATTTGCAACCAGCTAATATATTACTTTGCAAAGTTAGCAATACTGCTTTAATCTTAATGTTTTGTCACATTTAAAAAGAAAAAGCTCCAGGGTATTTGTAATTTTTATAGACAAAATCCAGTGCAAGAAACTCCATCGGAGGGGTTAGAGAATGTCAGTGAACAAACGGCATCATGAAGACCAACAAACCCACCAGACAAGTCAGGGTTAAATTTAAGCAACTTTTAAAAGAGATAGGTTATAAAGTAATACCCCAACTCTAATGTTAATTCAGTATTTGAAAGCGAGAGCAACATGGATTGAACAGCTTTGTTCACTTCCTCCATTGCCAAAATATAACCCTACACACACACAGGCAGACCACAACTCAAATACATCTCAGAAAATCAACATTGTTTCCGATGCCTTCTGTTCGCTGATCGGCTTGATTGAAATTCTACCAGATAAATCAAACTCAATAGGAGAAATTCTAGGAGCACTGAATGAAGATGGGAATTGAGCAGAACTGCACAGCAACATAATGGCCAGGTGGATGTAGAACTAGTATACTTTACAAGACTTGTCTATAAAAATACAGAAGAATTTTATGTAAAGCAATGGCTCAATACAAATGCTCAGTGCCATTGACAAAAGTATGTATAATAATTCTTACTTCTACTGAAATTATTATTTTTTTAATTTATCCTAACAGCATCTGCCCCAACCAGGACTCTAGGCAGGAGAAAGCTGGTGCGCAATCGTTTCACCATAGACACCGACATTGTTTTTGATGGGGACTCAGAACAGCAGGACCTCACTTCACCACAGGAATCCGATTCAGCTCCGCTGCAGCAGAAGGATGAGCAGCAGTCTGAATTAGCGGGAGACACAGACCGCTGGGTGGAGGAGCAGTTTGACCTAGAAGAGTATGAAGACCAGGAAGAAATGAAGGAGACAGACATCCTAAGCGATGATGACGACGAGTTTTGCCAAACACCCAGAGCTCTATCTGAAGAGGCTGATCTGGAGAGCCCCCTGATGGCTTTATCCCTGGAGGGTGCAGAAACAGACGGGAGTAAGAGCCTGCCGTCTCCAACTGTGAGCGACACACCAGATGAAGAGAAGATATCCGACACAGAGAGGAAGGGCTCCATAACCGACAACTCCGAGGACAAGAATCAAGCAGTGAAGGCTGAGGTTTGGGTTCGAAGGGACCCGTCGGATTCATCTCCAGACTGCCCCACATAAGAGCTGAAGGGGACAGGAATCTCCCCATGTTTGCCGCACAACGATCACTCATCACAAACTGTGCATGAGCATTGATGTATATCACACAGCTAGTAAAGAAACAGTACACCCTCCTTTACCTTACTTTATGCTGAATGCTTTTTTGTACAGGTAAGATCATTTGTGGAGCAATAATTAACCCAGAATGAGGGGGCTGTATCCCAAATCAGATGCTGTTTCATAACAGTCAAGTGTTTGCTTAGAGAGGTGAAATAATGGTACAATCATGGGATCTAATCACTTGCTTTGATTGGCATGGTTTGCACATTTGGGTGGCATTCTGTAGTCCTGCCTGCTGTTGCCAAATTTGGGTATTGTGAGAACATTTATATTTGTTTCGTCTCTGTGACTCAAGATATTATCATAGCTAAGGGCTGTATATTATTTGTCCTTAAAGACATAGAATAATAAATTCCAGATGACAGTCTTGCATAGATTACTGTACATTTTCACATGAATATACACTGACGTGTCATGATTTTGATCTTTAGTTTTAGCTCTCTTGTTACATTTAATAACAGAATGATGTGAAAGCCGTAATGTCACTGAAGCAATGGGTTTTTAATTTTTTTTAACCTTATCCTGTTTTTACTTGAATTTGTATTTGCTGTGTCATTTTTTTACTACTGTGAAATCACGTTATATTTTACCAATGGTACTACCTAAAGTACTGCAGCTCAGACACACTGACACATCAAATGCACACAATATTGTAGATACTTTACACTTCAGCTTCTTCAGAAGGTTTTCTGTGTTCACTTATTTTTTTAGTAATGGATTTCAAAGCAATTGTTTTATTTATTTGTGTGTAAAATAATTTGCTAGTAACAGAAATCTTTTTTTTTTTCCCCACAAAGAAAGTCCAAAGTTGCTCATGCAATCAAGGTGAAAGACTGGCAAGATGTCTGACCAATGAAAGAAGTCATGATTTAAAAAAAGTTCATTATGCTTCTAGGACTGCATTTTTATTTTGTGTATATATAAAACGTATTGATATAATAAATACATTTGTTTCCTACTTCTAATTCAGAACTGTTGTGTTTTAATTTATTTGCTTTCATTTTTAAACAGCTTAAGTTTTCTCTGGAGTGCACCACCAAATATGCCCCAAATTTCTTCATTTTGGGTGACCGGCACCCAAATGGAGGTAGATCACATCTACCTCCATAAAGATCTGAAAATCAGAGTCCTCAGTCCTGTCCCGTCTACCCACCAGCTCATGTCTGAAGTTGAGCTAACAGTCACTCCGCTGTTGCCAATTTACCAACTTCTCAGATAAATAATTAAAAAAAAGAAAAGAAATTGGTATCTGCCTCAGTGGAAAATCAGCATGTCAGACTTTTGAAGATCAGCAATCAGCAGGGGGCATGCCCAAGGTACAATTCCTGCAAGAACCACCACTGTTTTCTGAAATGAATCCTTAACTGCATGCAACAAAGCATTTGTACACAACTGCACAACAGAAGAGGAAAAACTGTAATGCCAAAGTCATATCAGTACTACATAAAATTAAACATCTTTAATCAATCCCTACATTTTGATAACGATCATTTTACGAGAAAACCAGCATCAAGAAAAGGCTGTGCATTATCAGCAGAAGTAGACCTAAGAGTGAAAAGGATATGAAGGTGAGTTGCAAAAGGATTCTTGGTTTCTTAATCCAGTTTAATGAAAAAATTATACTCCCCCATAAAATATGAAATAATTGTGCAACATAACACATTTGCTTTGAAATCATTCTGAGTATCAATGTTAAAAGTATTAATGATTTTTTTATTTGCTATTATTACCATATTGTGTTGATATTCTAGCACTGTAAGTACAGTTAGACCATTTTACAGTGTTAAAATTTTTATGAAAATTAATACGAAAATAATTCATCTAGCTGGCAATAAATTTTATCAGAAAAAAAATTATCAATTCTTTTACAATGTTACTCCAACATTATAAATCTATTAAAGTAGATACTAAACTAGACCATAATACAGTACAGTACTTACTATAAACCAACTGTGATAAGCAAAAAAGAGGAGTCGTTCTAATACAAGTATGCTTTAAAGACAAACGACTGAAAAGAGGAGTGAAGTGGATGATTTTTCCTCCCAGTGTAAGCTCATGCGGACAACAATAAACCAGGAACTAACACTATTGGGTGTTTCTCTTTTGTTACACATGACTACAAAGTCAGAACTAGGAACTAGAATCTGGGAATGAGGTCAAACAGCCTTGTTCAAAGTGAAACTGTATGCATTGAATTTGAAAAAAAAAACAACAAAAAAAACATGTTTCTTAGCATTTTAAGTATAGAAGGAACATGTTTGTAGGTTGTATAGCATGTGTGTGAGAGATACAAACCATAAAACTCAGTTTTCTACAGGAGTTAGTAGCTATCATTACTTTTGGGATTTTAGAACGGGGCTGGATTTTGTCATTTCAATCTGATTATCAAAAAAATCAAAAATATGTTTTATATCATTTTCTAAAAAAAAAAAAACTTTTGCATATACATACCAAATAAATGTACTTAGTCTATTTGTGTGGCAAAACAGATGCAGATCAAAAACATTGTGTAAGATTTGTTACTGGGTGGTCAATGAGCAACAGTGGTAATATAGAAGTTTAATAGTACTTCAGTACTAAAATATTAGCAAATTTTTGTTCAAAATAACTTTATGCCATTTCTTATTTTCTTGTTCCATTTTTATTATAATATGTTAATGTTTTTCTTTTTGTTTTTAGTCCTTTATACGGTAATGTAATAGCAAACAAACACTATTATTTTGTTATTTTAAGGAAAGGTTCAATAAGAAAATGTCAGGGAGAAATTTATGACAGATTTTTGAAGACAGCTTTACGAGAAACTTCAAACCTTCACAATTAAATTCTTATCTTAAGACAGGTTTACAAAACATTTTCTTTTCTTTTTTTTGTCATTATAAAATACACAACCAACTAAAAGGTTCAAGTCCCGTAAACTATTAATTCAAAATGTGTTTGTGCATATTTGTACTTGAAAAACTTGGCTTTTCATCAACGTAAACACTGACTGATCTGCAGTCATATTTGCATACAGCAGAGGGCGCATTGAGCCTGCTGTAATTTTGTTGTTTTCATCCTCTGAACCTCGAACAAAGGGTAACAACATACTGCTCACTCATTCATATTAATTTATTTTTGGTTAAAATCAGTTATTTTCTTCCTATCAAATCAGGATTGAAATTAGAATTCACATATTAAACTTTTAGCAGAGTTATGGAAACAGAGTTTCCATAACACAGCCTGCCTTTTCATATCCAACTTTGTCTCCTTGGGTTTTTCATCATGATGCTATCTGTTTACATTCAAAGCAGCTGACGACAGTATTGCCCTAAGAACCTGTTCAGCAGGTTTTCCAGTTTCTGTTCCTGTCTTATAACCTCTCATGCCACATTTTTTTCCCCCCTCTGGTACTCTTTCGTGTCTCTTACTTTTCTCAGAAACACAATGATCGACTGGGTGTCACCTTTTATAGACCATAAAAGGTTTGGAGGAAGGAGTGGTTCATCTTCACCACCCTGAAATAAACTGTTTTAAAACAGTGTCTCTTAAAGTTAAAGCAAACTAAAACTCTTGTTTAAATATGTTGTTTGTGCAATGAAATACAAATACAGAAGTCTGAATAGTCACAACACCTTAGAGTATCAGTCACAACACCTTAGAGTATTGTGCTAAATATATAATATGGGTATTGTAGATACAATTAGTGGTAGTCCAAGTTTTCCAGTTTGAGAAAAATCTTGAACAATTACTCCCCCGAGATTAGCAGAAGGAAAGTATATTCACACTTTAAGTTAAAGTCATTCAGAAAGTTGCCTCCGTGTGAGTTAACACTGAAAACTGACCTGCTGATCCAGTTGGACCTACAGATGCACTCATCAGTATGAATGCTCTATTCATTTTTGACTTTTAGTAATTTGGTTATTTTTATTTTTTTAAGATGGCCTGATAAAATCATACAACTCTGCTTTGTTCTGCGGTTTAAAAGCCTCACGATGGAACTGATCATGGACAGTAATAAATCTGCATAGAAGCAGGATGTGGATCCTCAAACAGAAACACTGTAAGCAGGACTATAATTCTTGCTGCAACTAAAGTTTCTGGCTGGTTATCTTTCACCCTTGCAGTCAAATATCCTGCCAAAAAATATCCTAAAAGCTTGCAGATTTTTTTTTTTTTCAAATTGCTTGAGAACATTTGTCCAAGTATTAGGTCTATGTTCAAACAGACAAATACGATGCAAGTCAGATTATTTGGTCCATATGCGACCGACAGACAACTTTTTCATGGCAGTCTGAACGACTTAATTCCGATCTTTTCACCTCCAATTTATATCTGATCTGCGCCACTTCCATAGGTTATAGAAAATTGGATAAGTATCTGATTGTCTTAAAAGCGTTTGCAGTCAGAACGTTCATATCGCATTTTATCTGACTTTTCTATCATTGATGTAAAACACGCATTGTAATTCTGCACCAGCAGAAGCCAGACACTAAATATGGATGTAAACAATGGATGAAAGTTATAATTATGAACATATGAAAGAAGGATGTCACTGAAGTGAATCACATCATAATCCCACAACTTCTGGCTCTGTGTACACAAACAAACAGACCTTCCTACAGACAGTTCAGTTAATGCTCAACAAAAAGTTGTTGTGGTTTATTGTGCTTTATTTTTATTAGCTTCCTTTGTGTTGTTACACTCTTACAATCTTGTGACAATACTGTCAGTTCCCTTTGCTGAATAACTTTAAAAACGATCCATAAATGGCTCCATCTATTATTACTCCAATAAACAGTGGACTGCTGTGTGACATCAACGTTCTTCTTCTGTGTATGCAGAAGAAGAAAGGTCGTAAATCATTCACAAACACAAGTCTGATTGTGATTAGCATTGATTCTAAGGTGAATATATGTATGTGTGTAGTAGCAGCTTTGTTTTTTGTTTTTTTTAATATACTTCTATATCTTGTAAAAAAAAAGTCACAATTTTTATGTTTACAATGCATTTCTTACACTGCCTGAACTGTTTTTGGAGTTGGCTCTTTTTGCCCTGTCTGTTTTACAAGGCTCTAAATCTGATAGTGTCACAGTGCATGTGGTGTCACCCTGTTGGTCATCGTCATTGTCACTATAACTATAGTGACAATGAAATTAGTTCATTCATCCTTTCATTTAGCAGTATGAATGGCCACACACACACACACACACACACACACACACGCACACACACGCACACACACGCACACACCCACACACAAACACAAAAGATATTTCAGCAGACCAGTCAGAATTGAGCATCAAATCTACCTTTGTGAATTTAGTCTTAGTAAGTGTATTTTTAAATCTAGGCCTTTATGTTTAATTTTAACACTGCATAGATTGAGGAAATAAAAATAATTTTCAGTTTTAGTAATTTGAGTTACAGCAGTTTATTTAAAACAGGATTTCTTTGCGAAGCACCTGATTTCTAACATTCAATGTTTTTTGAACGGTAAACTAGCTGGGGAAGGAACAGCTAGTGTAGTGACTAAATCTAAAGTTGTAGATTTAGTCACTACTGAACACCTGGGCAACCATGTTGACCTGGCAGGTGATCCATTGTCTTGTATCACATGTACATTGTTCGTGTTATGCATGACAAGGAGTCTTGACTTTTTGTTTTTTTTAAGAGACAGACAAACGTAGTCAAGTTTCCCTTTACTGAAACCACTTGTTATTTTAAAGTTGAGATCATTCCAACCAGCTGGGTGACATCGCATGCATTGTGACACTATCAGATTTAGAGCCTTGTAAAGCAGACAGGCTAGGTAGTACCTGCATTAGACAAGAAAGACAAGACGAGGACGTACATCTTATGCTAAACCATGAAACAGAAGCTGGAAATTTTAGCCCTGGTCCTGGGCTTCTTTGGCCTATTTGGGACAATAGCTGTTACAGCTCTGCCTACCTGGAAGGTCTCTGCCTTCATTGGGGCTAATCTTATAGTCATGGAGGAACTGTGGGAAGGCCTGTGGATGGCCTGCTACAGACAGATTAACGTCAAGATGCAGTGCAAGGTCTACGACTCACTATTGATTCTCCCAGCCGAGCTGCAGGCGGCCAGAGGATTCATGTGTGTCTCCATCGCCCTGGTTGTCAGTGCCTTGATTGTCACAGCTTTTGGAATCCAGAGGAGCAACTGTTGTGGTGACAACATGAAGAGCAAAAACATCGTTCTGGCTGTCGGGGGATGTTTGTATCTGATTTCCTTTCTGACCACACTCATTCCTGTCAGCTGGGTGAGTGACTCGATTATCAGGCAGTTCTACAATCCAACTGTGCTGGACGCTCAGAAACGAGAGATTGGACAAGCCATCTTCATTGGCTGGGGAACTTCTGGTGTGTTACTGGTCACTGGAATCATCCTGCTCGTCAGACACAGCAAACGAAGATCCAAAGAAGAAGACGTCTACCATGATGCATACAATATGGAGGAAAAGAGTGCCATCAAAGAGGACAGTGTATATCTCCCCCAGACAGGATCCGGCTTGCATAAATTTCAAGAATATGTGTAAATAATTGATAATCTTTGCTTTCTGCTGAATGTATTTATTTGCATTTAAAATTTACAACATGTAACCTAAAAAAAGCTTCACAAGCCGATTTGCACGTGCCTGTCAAAATTAAGGGCTTTAGTGACTCATAGGTGTGGCTACTTTACTACAAACAGTACTGGTATCAAATGTTCTTTACCATTCAACCAATTTTGTACATAAAAAGTATTCATTTATAAAGAGTATTTTTTTTTTACTTTTATTTTTAACAAATGCCCTGCATGTCCTTGATGTTTTTGTGCTCCAATAAAATAATTTTGGTTAACTGCTCTTGATGAATTTGCTTTTCCATCTCAGCATGGGTCATTGTACATTAAAACAATGTTTGTGAGTCAGTCAGCAGTCATTTAACCAACTTAGTTGACTGCACTGGATTAGAGCTGTCAGTCTGAAGCATTATATTAATAATGTTTTTAAAATTTGCTATTAATCAAAGCAAACAATTTTCCCCAAAGACAGGTCATTTGTATTTTAAAAATAAATTATTTTAAATAATTTAACCATTAAATAGTAAGTAAATGCATAAACTTACTATTTATGCATTTACAAATAAAAAGCCAGAGTATTCAGAGGGAAAATGTCTGAATTCAGAAATAAAACAAAATAGGCCTCAGTTTAATCCTAATTACACCAAAGGATATATTCTATTATCTGATATAGCTTACTAAAATTTGAATTTAACTGTGTACTAAATGGTATTTATAAGTGTTTCTTTTCTAAAAATGTGTAAGTTATATATTAATGTTATGTAAACAAATACATGTGATTAAAAGAGGATGAAGTAAAGGTGATTGCATTTGAATAACATTGAAGCAGTCAAACATGTGTCTAATTGTTTCCATACATATGTAGGTAAAAACGCAGCAGACCGAACATGTCTAACCTCAGAGAGCAGTCACCATTTATTATTTACAATATTCTTTTTTTTTATTCTTTCTTTATATATTCTTTTTTTTTAAATGAGGCATTAGATGCAACTTTCCTGGCATATCAGTAGCTGCTCATCAGGTAGATTATTTTATGGATAAATTATAAATGTTAAAAGATATTTCTCATGCCATCACAAATAAAAGAGAATCTTTTGAGACAAAATTTAAAGATTATTAGCTGAAACTGAAATTGAGGGTATTCCTTAATTACTCATTTGTTAGGAGAAACTGCATTTTAAGATACCTACAGTTACAGCAGTACAAGTCAAATACTTTAGGTATTAAGAAATCCCTAAAAAAAACTAATCTATTTATCCAGATTGGATTATTGACGTACAATGTAACTGGTAGACATGGAGTTGTATCACTGATTCACACTTCAAAGCTGAGTGTATAATGAACACACTTATTGTTTGTTCATATTTCTCAGGGTCCTCTCTTGGGCTCCAAACTTACTAACCACCACTGCTTCATACAAAGTTGATTAGCCACAACCCGATTAGAGTTTTATAAAATTATGTGACAAGTTGAGTTCAGTTCTTGACAGTGGTTGCACCCATCAGGGCTCCAGTTCCAAAGCCAACATGGCATTGTTTAAACAGCTTCTTTAATGTCAAATAAGCTGAGGTTAAAAAGTTCTGAGAAGTCAAAGTGGTCTAATAAAAAAGAACCATTTCAAGGTCGGTAACAATAAAATTAATCTTTTTCCACCAGAAAATTATGAATTTGAAGCTATCACAATAAATATATCAGTAGCACGTCAATGTGTTAGCAAAGAGTTGAGAAATTCTGGCAAGTGAAACCAATCCTCCTCATGTTTCTGCATCCGACACCTTCTTACCAGCTCACTTTACATAGAAAATGTAGACGCTTTGGGATCTGTGACCAGTTTTAGTCATCCCTATAAAAAACATCCCTATAAGACAGTGCATTTATACAAATAAGTTTGTTTTGTTTGCTTTGAAAATTGATACGTATCCAAAACTAAATATAATCATGATTCATGTATATTTGAACTCTTTCCCAATCCTGTGTAAATTACATATTTTTATGTTCTTTCTCCAGCTAATATTTCAAACAGAAATTGATTATATTCAACTTATCAAATGATTGCACTTTTTATATAACAAAAAAACAAAGAAAAAAACACTAAACAGTTGACTGAAAGTCAGAGCAGTTTCATTTGCAATTGAACAAGGAGTACTCCTTTGTTGTCACCAGCCTAATGGGTGCAGGGCAGATGAACCGGTCAGGCTGCATTGCATCATTTGCATGTTTTTGTGGGTGTATATGTTG
Source organism: Poecilia formosa (assembly GCF_000485575.1). Taxonomy (NCBI): domain Eukaryota; kingdom Metazoa; phylum Chordata; class Actinopteri; order Cyprinodontiformes; family Poeciliidae; genus Poecilia; species Poecilia formosa. The sequence goes on along the minus strand of NW_006800167.1, from coordinate 320,956 downwards.
TGTTCATCATTCTTTCCTTCAGACTTGCCTCCGGAGCTGTAAGAGTAAAGCCAGAGACAGCATCTTTGGCTTTTGGTGCTTTCTGCGATGGCCTCTTACACAGCCTACAGTGGCTATACCAAGCCACCAATGTCCTATGCTGGGTCTTACTATGACCCAAATTTGCAGAAGCTACCCCAGGCCTACACAGATTACCAAAATAACCCAGATTACCAGGACTCCGTTTACGAGGAAAAGAAAAAAGCTGAGAAGAGGAAACGCCGTAACGAAGTCTGCTGTGAGATTGTGGCTCTCGTCATTGGTTTTCTTGGACTGATAGGAGTAGCAGCGGTGACTGGCTTGCCCATGTGGAAAGTAACAGCCTTCATTGAGGAAAACATCATTGTGATGGAAACTCGCTGGGAAGGTTTGTGGATGAACTGCTACAGACAAGCCAACATAAGGATGCAGTGCAAGGTGTACGATTCCCTGCTGTACCTACCACCAGATCTCCAAGCAGCCAGAGGCCTCATGTGCTGCGCTGTGGCTCTCACATGCTTCGCCCTGGTTGTTTCAGCGGTGGGAATGAAATGTACCAAGATGGTGGACCACCGTGCTCGAACAAAACACATTGTCCTTGTGACTGGAGGCTGTCTCTTCCTCATGGCCTGTGTCACTACCCTGATCCCAGTGTCCTGGACTGGCCACGTCATCATTCAGGACTTCTACAACCCACTGCTGATTGATGCCCAACGAAGAGAGCTTGGGGAGGCTCTGTACATCGGCTGGATGACGTCTGGGTTACTTTTCGCAGCTGGAGTGATCCTGCTGTGCCGCCATGCTCCACGCACCAATATAGAAGAGGAGAGGGTCATATACAACCCTGGAAGTATCTATCAACCTGCATACGCATACCAGCCGTACTCATACCAACCAGAATACAACTACCAACCTGCATACTCTGCACCCCCACCAAGATCTGTGGGATATGCTCTGAGTCAGTACTAGGTGATTTTCGGACTTGATTTTTAAACCAGAAAAACATGATTCAAATGAAAAGGATGATGGAGTGACAAAGACAGGGGATAACTAGACAAGGCCCATTTATTACTTTAAAAAGTCTATTGCTAAGACTGAAATGTTTTATGAATGTGATTGAGTTTGATCATGAAGACCTTTGCCGAAATGATTCTTTGTTTTACTGCACCTATTGTGTGGGTGTTTTACATCCTTCATAATGATAAAGCAGGGATGTGATAACAATGTCTATAGAATCTGCACCCATGCTCATTTGAGTTAAAATTATGCACTAGCTTTTTTTTCATACCTGTAGGTAACTTCTGTTTACTTGTGAGATTGTGTATATATATATATATATATATACTCTTTTTCAAAACCGATACTGAAAAATTATATCAGCTGTTATACAAAATAAAAAAATGGTAATAAAAGTTGTTTGTTTTCATCAGTTTTATTTATTTAATCCTACAATCATTTCTCCAAAAGCTTTTGTTTGTCTGGGAATCTAGATATTCCTGCCGAAACTCCGGTTGTTTCACTTACGGGTGTGTCATCTTAATCATTGCCAGGAGAAATGTACCCAAACCAGCCCAACAAGCACATCTAAAAACAGCACAGGCACTGAAAGATTACGTCTCAACAACTTAAAAGGTGCAACTTCCAGATTTTAGCTACAGACTTACATGACAGACAAGAAGAAATTGTCAATACAATTCAGAAAGAACACATTGTGTCAACTTAAAAATACATGATTAAGCAATTATGCAAACATATTAAAATCTATTTAATTATGTCTACAAAAGCCTTTAAGTGTGAAATCTGAGATTTTTGTTGTCATATTACACAATATCATCATGATGTATAGACTTTTACGAAAACAGGTTAATGTATGAATGTAATAAATAAAAATAATAATCTCCCAAATAATTAAAAATAATAATAGGTGTAAAATACAATTTTACACTTATTAAAATAGGTGTATATAACATTTAGCAAATATAACATTTAGCAAAAAATAGCTAAATGTTATATAAAATACAATATTAATTGAAAAACACTTAAAAGTCTAGTAAGACATAGCTTAACATAACAAAAATGTTATAGGCTACACAATCATGGGGGACTGTTGTCTTGACAGATATTCAGACAGTCACCAACATCCCACGGTTTTTAATTTTTTTATATATACATTTTTAAGATTATTTAAAGAACTAGTGGATTTTATTAGATAGCAAGAGTTTGGGGCAGATTTATAGGTTGTCAAAGTGAGGGAGATTGACCCTTACTCCCATGGGAAACTAAAACAAAGAATGATTGAAATTGGACTTTTTGAATACAATGTTTCATGTGATTCTCAGAAATGCCATTATGATTAACAAGGAATGACAGGGCTTGTAGAAGCAGCCCAGATGTATTGATGATTTTAAAGATAAATAATTCTGTGATCACTATAAATGCAATGATAATCATAAGTAAGTATGCAATCTGTTTGAGGTCAAGGGAAGTGAGGAACTGAGAGGAGACATGTGTTGGCCAATGTGGAACAAAGAGCGCAGAGACAGAGGCAAGAGAGAAACCGAGAATAAGTGCTGATCGGTAGACGCAGGCTAAAAGAAAGAACTGAAACAGATGAGCGAGGGGAAAGACAAAGTGCTGAGAAAGTGGCTGGTGAACCACCCTGGATTAAAGCGTCTTGGCAGGAATGAGAGTTCAATCTAAAGCAGGCGTAGTGGCTAATATGGGCAGGTTGAAGATGAAGTTTGCATCTCTCCTTTTTCTGAGATCGGCGAGAGGATGTGCGGCAGCAGCAAGAAGAACCCCATAAAGTCTACCACAGAGGAACATCGGGATTTCCTTACAAGCCTTCATCATGCTCACATTAAGACGGACTAATGGCCCTGCAACACAGCACAAAGTGAATCTATGACCTGCAGTCAGCCAAATGCTGTTTTGCATATGAAGAATCAACCTCAATTTTGATAGACTCTGACTTGGGCCTCTATTGTTGGCTAAGGCAATAGAGGCCCAAGGCAAATAACGAAGGCAAAAGCAAATACTCTTTTCTTCAGCAAGGACTTCTATCATTATCTAGTAAATAGGGGTCACAGACAATCATCTCTGAGGACTGCTGCTTGCTCTCTGTTGCCTGGTCCTCCTGCCTGAGCTCATTTCTCCAATAGACCGGCAATGGGGTTTGAAGTCCATGATGCATTTCTAGTTTGCTGCTGGGCTTCTCAGCCCGACTAATTCATGGGGAGGAAAGCAGAGTGGGACACTCAGAATTAGGTCATTAGAAACCAGGAGAGTCTTCCTTGACAGGTCAGTTTAAGTAGAGTTTTTCTCAGTCCTGAACAGTTTAATATTCAGCATACTCAGGAAACTCATATTACCCATCAGATGGAGAGCTGGTAGTGTGTTGCTCCTTCGTAGTAGGAGGAGTAGAGGGGAGGGGGCATTCATGTGCAGCAATAAGGTTTGGTCAAGATGCAGTGTGGGTAGGATCGGTGCTTTTAAAGCCACCACATATAAGCTAACTCAAAAGAGTTCAAAACTGCTCTGTTTCTCCAGAAATAAGGTCAGAAGCATTTTACCTGGCTAAATGAGAGAAAAAGAAAACAAGGGCCAAAGCATTTTACCTGGACCACTTGTCAGCAGTTCAAACTAAAGTTATTTTTTTGTTTTGATGATAGTTTTTTTTTATTATTCATTTTGGAAGTCAAATTTACTGATAAAACCTGCTGAAAACAGCAGATAAAATGCTATTATAAAAAATTATTGACTTGCATAAAAGTCTTAGTTTTTTTCCCTCAATACTTTCTTGTAAAAGAGATATTCTAGAATGTAAATGGACACTTCTAAATAATCAAAGTAGCAGCGTACTTGTGTTGGTGTACAGAGGTTCAAAACACACAAAGGACTCTGTCTCCTAGCTACAGGTACAAATTCCCACCCCTTCCCATTATAACACCCAGTGGGAAGAGGTTGTACAAGGGAACAACCACCTGCTCCTCCTCCATCTGACTGAACTGCCTCTCAACAGAAAAAAAATACTGCTCTGAGCTGTATCCAAATAGTGTCCAACTGCCATTGTGCCTCTAAACTTGGATCAGTGACTAGAGACAGGATGGCCAACTCAACATTGGAAATAGTGGGACTTTTATTGTCCCTGATTGGTCTGATTGGAGCAGCTGCAAGCACCGGAATGCCAATGTGGCGGGTCACAGCCTTCATTGGGGAGAATATCATCGTGTTTGAGACTCGCTACGAGGGTTTGTGGATGAACTGCTATCGCCAAGCTAACATACGGATGCAGTGTAAAGTCTACGACTCTCTGCTGGCTCTTCCCCAAGACCTGCAGGCTGCAAGAGGGTTAATGTGTTGCTCTCTGGCTCTGGGTGCCATTGGTCTGCTGATCAGTTTGGTCGGGATGCAGTGCACAGCGTGCATCAGGAACAACGATCGAGCCAAGAGATTGGTCCTCATCATTGCAGGAACCATGATTTTAATGGCTTGCATTTGTGACCTTATTCCTGTGTCCTGGACAGGCCACGTCATCATTCAGGACTTCTACAACCCGTTGCTGATTGATGCCCAGCGCAGGGAGCTCGGAGAAGCTCTCTATATTGGTTGGGTGGCAGGTGCTTTCTTGTTTGCTGGAGGGTGCATTTTCATCTGCTGCAATATACAGTCTGAAGACGAAAAACCAGAGAAGTACACGTACTTAAAAACCTCAGGGTACAGGCCCTACACCCCACAGCCACCACTCCAGCCTCTGCCTCAGCAGCTGGTGTTTATCCCTCGATCCGAACCTCACTCAATGCTGTCAAGACATCCGTCAACCGTCTACAGTTCCGAATCTAGATACCCCTCTGTCCACAGTGGAGTTGCTTATCTGTGAACCCTTAAAATATCTATATTTTTTTTCCTGGCATGGTGGTACAAGGTAAAAACACTTAATTTAAATTCTTAATTAGAGGTGAAATCTCAATACATTTTATGTACTCATTTAACTGTATTTTTTTTGTAAAAAACAAACAAAAAAACTGTTTAGAATAGGTTAGAAGCTTGCAAGAGATAACCACTCATGTTTATGTATAATTAATTGTTTGTCCAAGTGAAATGTTATACTTGTATTGTCAAAATGGAACAAAATATTGAAAATCTGTATGTTGTGTATATCTATTATGCAATCTTCAACCATTTGGTAATGTAACAGAAGTGTATGTGTGTTCATTGGTGAAATGTATTTTATTGCTGGCATATGATCCATGCAGTTTAAGTGACAAAAACACATTTTAAATTGTGTTTTACGAGCCAAAACTTCACCAGAATTACAAACCTCAATAAGGCCTTTGTTTTCCCCAAACTTCTGGTACCAGTTTCACCCAGTGTTATTTACACATTCAAACAATGGCAGGTGTGCCATAATGACTTATAAAGTACAAGTTAAAACAGTGACTGATTATGTTACACTGAATCTAATAGCTATATAAAAAAATCAATTCAAGTCTATTTAATCTGAATATTGACTAAAGATGGGCATTCTGTAATGCTTTCCTGGGAGCTACTGAATAGGAAGCACAAGCATGAGATTCTCAGATAACACTTCTCACTAAGGGCGTGGACGCAAGGGGAACTCAACCAAGCCAAGTAAACAGAGAAAGGGATCATGTGACCAGAATATGCAAGTCACTTTGAATTTAGACCAACACATCCCTGTTATTTTGTTTGTTGAGCTTCAAGTTTAGAATTTTTTCTGCAAAGTGTATAAATGATCAAGTTAAGCTAAAAGGTCACGGCATTTCAATTTCTAGAAGCACAACTTCTTTCTGAAACCTTAAATACAATGAAATGTTGATACATGCATATGTGTTCTTCCATTTCAAACAAATACAATTTCAAATGTAATAGTATATCACTGGTCTTAATATGTCAGAAAATACATGTTTTTTCATATAACGTGAACTTCTTATTTCTTCACCTCAAAGCTCAACTCTGCTCTCCGGTGCACAAAGCAGAAAGCTTTCACAGTTGTTCATTTTACAGTATACTGATTTTTGTTTGTTTTATATGACATTGATCACATTTAAATAAAAATCTGACATTGTTAACTGTTGGAGTTGTGTATTATTTTTACTCAGAAGTTATGTTTGAGAAAAATGATCAGTGTCCTGCCCACATGAACTGCTTACCTGTAAACACAAAATAAGAACACATCCTCTTTACCTGCATCTCTCCAAGCCAATCAGGTGATGGTAAAGCATCTTTCCCATAACAAACAGCCTCTTTCAGCAAACGGTTAGGACAAAGCCTCGATGCCTGGACATACCTTCACCTTAAACTAATTTTTTTCTTCAAAGATCCTGATAAAGATCGACAATACCCATTTTTCTCTTTTTCTGCCTACAAGATCATAAAACGTTTTGGACTTACACAGAGGAGTTTTGAATAAAAAAAACAATGATTCGAGGCATCTCTGAGATCGCAGCGATGTGTGTTGGAGTGATTGGGCTGATCGGCGCCTCTGCTACGACTGGCTTGCCTATGTGGAAGGTCACCGCTTTCATTGGAGCAAACATCATTGTGATGGAGACGCGCTGGGAGGGCTTGTGGATGAACTGCTACCGACAGGCAAACATCAGGATGCAGTGTAAGGTGTACGACTCCTTGTTGTATCTGCCCCCTGACCTGCAAGCTGCCAGGGGTCTGATGTGCTGTTCTGTGGCCTTGTCAGGGGTAGGGCTCTTGGTAGCTCTAGGAGGGATGAAATGCATTTCCTGTTTTCAAGGTAGCAAATGGGCTAAAACAATTATTCTAATGGTTGCTGGAGCAATGCAGTTCATGGCCTGTCTTTGTGTTTTTATACCCGTGTCTTGGACTGGTCATGTCATTATAAGTGATTTTTACAATCCACTGTTGATTGATGCCGAGAGGAGGGAGCTGGGAGAAGCTCTTTACATTGGTTGGGTGACGGGAGCCTCACTTTTTGCCTCAGCTTTACTGTTTATCTGTAGACGGATACCCTCAGAAAAAGGGTCATTTGACGTATATCCCCCACTTAAACTGCTGAATTACAGGACAGAAGCGAACAGTCCTGCAATGACAAGATATCACCCCGTCTCCAGCATTCCAAGCGTCCAGTCAAATGGACATCAAAGTTCTCTTGAGACCAACAGCTTGGTTGGGCAACAAAACTTATTTCCTCCACAAAATGTCCCTCAAGTAATAACAAGCAATGGAGCCCTGATGAACCCAACTATTGTCTACGCTCCTGGTCCTCCTGAAAATGCATCAATCCTCTATCAAAGAAGCATGGCTCATCAATCTTCAGTGCGGAGCTCTCACCACCCTGGAAACATATACACTCCAGGAAACCAAACCCCCACTCTGTATACAACTTACACCGGCAATACACCTTCATCTTTCCAGTCAAGCTTTCATCCTGTTGCACAAACTCCAGTTTTCATAGCCTATAAGGAATCCATGGTTCACCCAGAGTCTCGCAGCCTCAGCCACAATGGAGTGTACATATAAAGTAAAGTTCATATGTAAACTTATGTAAACTTGTATGTAAAAGTAAAGTTCATGAAAAAGAAATTTTCCTGAGCTATAAACCACTTAAGATCACATCACTCTGATATGGGTTTATTTCTTCAATGTATCAAATCTGCTCTTGGGAACATAAGTCTATTGTATTGTGCTTTTTTTGCTTTTTCACATTTTTTGATTGTTTTGGTTTATTTTATGTAGTAAATTTGTAGTAAGAGTAAAATGAATTTATACTTATTACTGTAATTCGTTTTGCCATAACTTTAAGAATACAGCCTGATCAATACTTATTTTTAGAAATTATTTCACATTTTTATGAGATTTAGGATCAATGTAAAAATAATCATTTTGTGATTTTATATATATATATATATATATATATATATATATATATATATATATAATTTTGTACTGTTTATTAAAAGGATATCCCGATATATAAATGCTTCACTTCTTTTTTACAGATTGGCCGGAGGCCCAAAATATAAATACAAATCTAATGGTGACAAGTAAATATTGAAACACACAAATAATTATGTAAAACAAATGAAAAACATACATTATGTTAGTATTTTGTGTCTACAATATCACAAAATATTGGTGGTGTCTTTCATTTTGAATGTCAGAAAATGCCAGAAACTCCAATCCTATTTGACATACTATGAACCTCCTATTTCATCAACTCAAAGCTCTTCTCTGCTCCCCAGTGGACAAAACAGGAAAGTGAGTCATGTTTAAGGAAGTCTGTGTGCTGTGTACTAATCTTTCTTTGTTTTGTATCACACATAATTACAGAAAAAAAACAGACTTTCTTAAGTCATTCCTATGGCTGTCTTTTTTTTTACTTTGGTATTATTATTATTATTATTATTATTTATTTATTTATTTCTACTGCTGAAGAAACTAACATTCAAGTGCTATTCCCTCATGAACTGCAAAACTGTAAACACAACATAAGCACATATCGTCTTTGCCGGCATTGTCAGAACACCATTGGAAGCTGGTTTAATTGCTGTAATGCCATCAAATAGTTTTCCACTGATTTAAATTCTTTTCCCACTTGATTTTTTTTTAAATGATTTTTTTTTTCTTTCAAAATTGATACTAAATTGAACGACATATAAATGCATGCCACATTTTGGGCAGGGTCAGCTAAAATCCATCATAATTTCCACCATAGTAGGCAGTGCCAAGTCACACTAAGGGGAACAGCTAAGTGTGGGGAGGAGTAGGGGATACACCTACCTAAATACAAATAATTATTGTTTATTACATTTAAAGTTCTCTTAGTGAACTGCACAAGTTTAGAGGAGAAGATTTTCAACTTTTGTTACTGTTTCAATAGCAGGTGGAAATTGAATGGCACTCCATTGAACTGAAGAGGTCAATTCCCAATGTTCAAACTGTAATTTTCCTCCAATTAACTAGAGCAAACAGTCATACCTGAGGCTAATGTTTTGTCAACAGTAACATTTGTTCAAAAAGCATTACAAATTAATGTAAAATTAAAACTTATGGCTAACAGAGTGCCTTCTATAAAATATATAAATGCAAACAGAGCTCCTGAGGTTATGGATGGTTTTTGCTGGTGTTTCATAAACACAGAACATACAGGCATTGTATTTACCCAAAAATCCCTGAACCAATCAGGGGGTTGCACAGCATCTACCCATAACAAGCAGGCTGTTACACCAAACAAGCTTGTGGAAAAGATTCACATTGCACTAGACATGTCTTCATCTCAACAAGGCACGTTCTTTAGCTCTCAAATGTTGTGCTAAGTAGTACGGAAATATTAGCTGTAAATGTGAGCACGGGACTCTTGGATACTAAACAATGACTCAAGGTTTTTCTGAGATCGCTGCAATCTGCATTGGCCTCATTGGACTGATTGGTGCGTCTGCTACGACTGGCTTGCCAATGTGGAAGGTCACAATTACCAGAGGAGAAAACAAAACTGAGATGGCGAGACGCTGGGAGGGATTGTGGATGAACTGCTACAATCAGGCAAACATCAGGATGCAGTGTAAGGTGTATTACTCCTTGTTGCATTTGTCCCCTGATCTGCAAGCTGGAAGAGGCCTGATGTGCTCCTCAGTAACCTTGTCAGGGTTAGGGCTATTGTTCGCCCTAGCAGGAATGAAATGCATTCCTTGGTTTCAGGATATCAAATGGGTTAAAACTATGATCCTAATGGTTGCTGGAGGAACACAGTTCATGGCCTGCATCTGTATTTTTATACCTGTATCATGGACTGGTCAAGTCATCTTAAGGGATTTGTATGATCCACCACTGACTGATACCCAAAAAAGAGAAATGGGAGGAGCCCTCTACATCGGTTGGGTTGCTGGAACTTTCCTCTTTGCCTCAGCCTTGCTTTTTACCTGCCGATGTTTCCCAACAGACAACAAACCAACTATGACAAGCTATCACCCCGTCTCAACCCTCAAGTCAACTAGGAATTCTCACAACAGCAAAACTTTAGATCTACAACATCCTATACCACTCCACAATGTTGCTCCAGAAATGACAAACAGTGAAGCGCTGGTGATCCAGCCGACATCCTCTATCCAGGCTGGAAGCATTCATATTGCCGGGAACTCACTGTATGTTACTGCAAACATCAAACCATTCAATGGGTTGTGTGACCCAGTTGCATATAACTGCTACTATTAAGTGAAGCCAGTATGTTTCCGTTTTATGAATTTTGACAGGGAAAAATATGCACATGATCTGAACATAGGTCAAGATGATTTAATGTGGGTTGATTTATCCATTTATCCAGTTATAGATAACATATGATTTTATGGCATCCCTGTGCTTTTAGCAGTTGTATTTATGATCTGATAGCCTTACAAAACTATTCTGTTGTTTATTTACAGTTTCTGAATCTTTATGAAACACTGCTGTATAGATTTCAGTTTCCTTCGTAAGCAAACATGATCTATGATGTAATTTAATGTGTTTAGAACTAATAAGTGCATACACAAACTGTGAATTTATGGTTATAATATGAACAGACATTTGACCCAATCAAAGTTTATTGGAAAAAACAAATAATCTTTCAGGAGCATCATGCCTCAGACTCTGAATATAAAATAGACACCAGATATATGCATTCATTGTATAAAAATAACATCACTGTTTTAATTAATTACGTTAAACTTTTTCTGTTTTATGCCAGGGTCACTAAAATAAATCAATGCCAGAATAAAGAAACAATACTTTAGATTTAGACAATTTCTTTTGTCTTTCTTTAGATTCAGAAGATTATGCACAATTCATTAGTAGTTGCTGGAATTGTCTTTAGTAGTTGTTGGAATTGCAGTATCTTTCAAAAAGTTTCTCACAATAGTTTGCCTGAACTGATGTAACTCAGTCATCACACTTCTCTGGGTTGTGTGGTATTTTATTAAATACCAAATTTAGACGGCAGGTTATTCAGAGATAATACATTGTCCATAGTTATGAGTGTATTAATGGTTGTTTGTCTCATGTGCTTTTGTCTCTGGCAACTTGTTTAAGGTGCATCCTACCTGTTGACAACTAGAGATCAGTACCACCCTTCCTAATCAGTGATAGAACATGGATGGATGTTTATTAAAAGAAATTGAGTTAAGATTGATAGTAAATAGGTATATTTTGCATAATAAAGCAGATTAACTTGGTATATTTTGTTTTGTTTTTTCTTGTTACCCTGAAGTGGGACAGTCTACAAAAGATGAGTTAGTCCAAGTCGAAGGTTCTTGGATTAACTTATCTTTTTCTCTATACTATGTGTGTATATATATACACACAGTATATGCTGCATTTTAAAATTATACGGTCTATACTATACTATAAAATCATACTGTCAAAAGTAACTTACTATAACTCTTCTAATAGAAATAAAAAACTATGTAAAAATACAATAATTATGCATCTAGAACCACCCCTGTACTTCCACACTTAAACCACTAGATGACAACAAAAGAAAGCGATGTGATCCTGGACACATTGTTGTATATCTCTAAATGTTATGAAGCGGGTGTTAGAGGAATACTACTCTCCATCCACTGTGTTCCATGATTATTTTTTGATAGAAACTACACATAACAGGAATAATTTAGAAATACCAAACAAGTTTATGCGTTACACAAAGTATGTGATGAAATTGTTGTTGTTTTTTCCTAAATTTGGATTTTTGCCTAAGTCAGAAAGTTATGATTTCATCTAAAATTTATTTAATTACCTACAGGTCAAATTAAATATATATACCTCATGTATTTATGTTTTCATCTAATTATATATGAGGCACAAGCATTTTAGCCCTAATGCTTCAAGGGCTAAAATATCTATCAGGACCGGTGGGCCTGACAAACTTCTTTCTCAAACCACTGTTTTAAGGAAGAAAGCAGATTGAAATAAAGTAACACTAACATATTGCATTTAACTTAAATATGGTGTCATATAAGCAGTCTGAGATAGTTAATCTTATCGGGAGCATCTCCATGCAGTTTGTGGATTAAATTTGCATTTCCATCAGGACTAGAGCAAAGATTTAATCATTCCTCGGTGTACCAAAGCAAAGATGTTGTTGAGGTCGAATGTTGCCAGATTTGAAGTTAATCTTCAGAACGTATCCATGTTTGGAGATCAACGGCTTGGCTGTGCCCTCAATCGAGCGACTGTGTGGGGTGGAGGTGGTGGTAGTGGTGGGGGTATTCGGCAGTGTCAAATCAGCCAAAGGCACATGCAGTTAGAGCAGAAACAAGACAGGCTTGATTTCAGAATAAAAGCATTAATATAAACACTAAGATGAGCCAGGGTGAATGCAGAGATATTTCTAATAATTAGAGTCTTAACATAATTTAAAAAGTAGAGGTAGAAAAAAAGAAAGTTCTAAAAAACAACCTTGAGCTGAAAATCAAAATAAATTCCAAATCTGTATATCCGAAAATAAACATCCAAATTTACCTCTTCAACTATAAATAGACTTTACAAAAAACAGAATAACGTCCACAATAGACATAAGAATAAAGTTAGAGAGCATTCATATTTGGATGCATTCCAAAATTACATAATATAGACCAGCATTTAAGAAATGCAGACTTTGACATTTCTTCTTTGAGAAATAAATGAAAAATAATTAATAGAAGTTGTCTGAAATATTATCTCAAAGTATAGTTAGGATTTGACTCCTTTTGCATAGTAATATTTTATTCTCTAACTTTTATTTTGAAAATTTCTGACAGAAAGAGTTTTCTATTCTTTCATAATTGACAGAAGGAGCACAGTGCACGGTCCTCCTCCTCCTCCGTCGCAGCTTACAACTCAAGTGTTCACCGGGAAAACATAATAAGAAATTCGCTTTGAGAATGAATCTGGAAAGTAAAAGAATGGAGGCATATAACAGATCCTAGAATGGGATTTTTTTTTTTGATTAGTGGCAACTGCAGCTAAAAACTGTGACACATATGTTTTATCATTGGGTTTGTTTTGTTTTTCACAATGTGCGAGGGATGGATATGGGATGGATTCCAGTTTATTTTCGCCATGGATACAAGGACTGGCAAGTTATCAGCATGAATTACTGAGGACAAAAAAACAACTTGATCTCAATGTTAAATTCAAATTTGGAGGACTGACCATGCTGAAAAGAGCGGGACTGTTATTTTCACTGGTGTATTTTATGGGGGAGCTTTGGCTCACTTCGCAGCAAGTCCTGAGAATTGGTAAGTTAAAAAGAGTCATTTTTAAAAGTAATTTCCGCCTTGCACTCATTAGCTCTTTTAGTGTGTGACTTTTCATTGTTTTTCAATGAGCCTGGGGGTTGTTCAATAATTTAAAATGTAATAAAGGACATTTTGTGGCATTAATATATTGCATGTTTTATATATGAGGAGAAATGAACAAAAATCAATCATAAAACCTACATAAAGACAGATTCTAGCTACAGTCAAAACATTTCTGCTGTCAATAAAATGTGATACTTTAACGCTCAGAAACACTAGAGAATATCTGTCAGTTAAATATGAATGTTTATGTAGAATACAATGACATTGTAGCATAACTAGCAGGTTTTTTTGGTATGGATACAGCGGTTGGCCCTTCAATGACATCAATTTTCTTATTCAAAATCATGCTAATCACCTTTGTTTTGCCAATGCCCTTCTCTCGCTCCTATGCTATCATGTTGACATTATAGCCTGCAGTAAAATGGATGAATTAGTTAATCATCAGTTGAAACTTACAGCATGTTCTAGAAAAAACAACAACAAAAAAATATATTTTGTAGTATAGCAGTGTGAAATACACAAAACAGAAAAGTGAGCAGCCTTTATATTGAAAACCAGAGCCGGCTCAAGGTTGTAAGCACAATTTAATTTGGGGCCCATCGTCCACCACAGCATCACTTACGCACCATTACATTGTCCATGATTGTGCTTCTTTTTTCTATTACATTCACATTCAAACAGATAAAAATGTAATTACTCAGTTAAGGTGTGAATGAAATGTTTTTCCAGCTCAGAAAAAAAAAGGAAAAATTATTAATTCAGCTTAAAAGTAGGACTTTGTTGACACAATTCCCAAATTATGAAGGATTTCACATGCAAGTAAACTAATGGTACTTACATATGGCAATAATTGTCACATGTAAGACATAATATATATTTGGCAATATGTCTTATGTAATTTTTGGGGCAAGGGGCTCCAAAGCAACCAAGGGACCCTCAGTTGTCAGAGTTTACTTGTACCTCGGGCCAGCCCTCCTTCAAGCTCATTTAGCCTCAAGTGAATCCCATTGCTCCCGTTTCATTATTCCCCTTTGATTTCTGATGCAAGTCTGCAACAATGAGCTGGTTTTTGCAAGCAAATTAAAGATCGCTACTTCTTTTCTTCTCTGCCATTAGTTTTGTGTTCCTCCGATGGGTTAGAAGATTGCATCATAAATATAGCTTTTTAAAATTTAGACCTCAGGACTCCCTGCTCTCCACTTTTATAGCCACGGGCACTGTGTTTTTCTCAATTTCTTTAACTTCTTAAGTCTTTAATATTGTATAATTGTGGAGTTGCATAACTACCACGGCTGTCAGGCCTTCGCTATCACCCTCTTTCTCCAGCTGAGCTCAGTATTGTTAATCTCTCTCAATCGTCTATCATTCTCCGAGGTCACCTAATCTTTGTCATTCTCTGCATGACCCCCACACTTCTTAATCTCCCCCATATGGTGTGTGGCTTGACTCAATTAACGTTTTCCTAACTTGGCAAGTGTTGAGAATATGACCGGCTTTCACTCTCTTTTCACTGGGGTTGGTAATAATGGTAAATCTTTTCCCCCAAGCCCTTAAACAACTAACACTAATCTTCTTTATGCAGAAAAGTCTCTTCCCCAAATATGGTACTTAGGCAGCACATAAATCTCATCGCTGGGGAGAAGCAGCAGCTTCGGGTTTCCACTATATTTCCCGATTTAAGATTTATTTTTCTGAAGTCTGTGTGTTTTATGTAGATGATACAAGATTTGCTTATTTATGGTGATCATATTTTTGCTCGTGGGCTTGTGAGCAACTATCTTGTACACAGAGAAACCTCAGTGCTCCACATCAAACGAGCAAACTAGACTGTTTAGGACCTCCTCCTTCATTCACAGTCTGGCATGAACCCATGCTGGAGTGGTGGCGTTGAAGGGCTGGGAGGGGAGGGGGGAAGGAGCTCTCACTGGGTAGCAGCCCAGAATGGTGAGGAGAAGAAAAAGACAACACTATGTCATTGTGATTCTGCGCTTAAAAAGACTCCTCTTCAAGAGATATTTCTGAGTCACAAAATCAAGTTCTTCAGAGTAACCCATAAATTTACGACCAGAGGGATAAAAGTCATTGGCATTATAGTTATTTTCTAATAAAAGAAAGGAAAATAGGTCTATAACAAGCACTGCCTAAAGGTTATCAGAATCTGCCAGAAACCAGAGCAGAATCTGTTATCTTAGTGACCTGCTAGCATTCATTATTCGGTCCATTAGAAAACAAATGGAAGGGCAATGATCCTAAATGTTATCTATGAAATTATTGATGGCAGCAATAATAGATTTTTCCAGAGCTCATTAATCCTAATACTGTGTGTAACAATGTTTAACCTATACTTTGTTTTTTGACCATTATTTTTTTAATTCTTTAGTTTCTAAACAGATAAACAAAGGTAGCAAAATACAGCGATGAACAAGTATTGTAATTTATATTGTTATTGTGAAAAACAATGACAGGAATTTGTTGCTTAGTAAAACTATGATGGTGCCTCTTACAAAAAGAACTGACAGTGTGGTAAGGATTATTCTTCATACCATTTGAACTATTGTAAAGCTATTAGTTGATTCAGATCATCAATTTGTGCTGCATATGATTGAATTTAATATTATGTACTGTTAGCAGTAGACCAGCATGACTTAATGCAACACATTTTGTGAAGTATGCTTTTAGATAATGAATAATTCATTTTGTTTATTTGTTTTTGGGAGGCTCTGACTTCACACAGACATTTATTTCCAAAAGACTGCAACATTAAACAAAAAAAAAAAAAGAAAAACTTCAACTATCAAATACAGAGATAAAATTTCAAGTCCTTCTTACCCATTACTTCCCGAAAGATGCAAGTAGGCACAATTTAAAAGTCAGATAATAAACCAAAAATAGGTCAGAGATGTTCATCATCCCTGATGCTGTGACCTTCTTATCCCTTTGTTTGTTTTTCTTGGTAACTTGCGGAGAAAGGGAGCAGATTGCCCCATGTGTCAACACTAAACAGACAGGGTGAAATATTTACTCCTTGTGTTATTTTTCTCAGTACACATAATGAATTTCAATCTATTGTGACATTTTTTTTTATTAAACTAAATAATGATTAAAAAAATTGACAAAAATTGAAGGTATCATGAAGGTCTTTTTATGTTGCAGCTTTTAGGACAAAATGCTATTCATCAATTAAATGGTCATAAATTGGAATCTGACGACTTTTTCTTCATCAGCTCTGATGAGTGAAAAGGACAAATTCTGAAAAATTTGACTATTTTCATTCGTTAAATACGTGAACAAAAGGAAATCACAATTTCTGTTCTATAAATACATCAAGAAGCAGCATGTACTTTGATTTACATCAAATCTGCATCAGATAAAATACAAATTTTAATAATAAGCTTTTGTTGAAGTTATTAACAAAAGCTTTGATGAAAAAAATTGAATAATTGGCCGACAAAAGCCACAATGTTGCACCAATATAAACAATTCTACTATATTGCATAATAAAAGTCATGCCATGTAGCTAAAACCTTAAATTGGGTCATAAAATTATGTTTCACTGCGTCTTTTTATCCTGCATGCAACCAAATTCCTATCATACATTCAAAGATTTGCATCTACTCCACACAAATCACGTTAAAATTAAAAGCTACACTGCACAAGTTGGAAAGATTAGTTATAGTGCCACTCGTTCTCCATATCTGTCACAATCTTTGAAAAACTAAACATTTATTTGGGCTTGTATTTGCTTATTGTAACTTCTGTAAGCTTGTTTGAGTCTGTTGGTAGTGTGAAGGATTTCTACTAAACACATGAATAATTTCTACTGTCATTTGTACTGACGTATTTTAAAGCTAACCGATTTCCAGATATGGAAAACAATTTCAGAATCACTTTTGCACATTATAAATATTCTCTCCAGAAGTCAGGGGCAATCATGAAAAGCCACTGCGGACAACGTTTACCCATTCTCATTGGAGTGCATTTGTCAGAGCCTAAAGCATAGACAAACATAATTATTATTGGTTGATACAAGCAGAATAATTTGCATAGTCTAATAATTGAAAGCTCCGAGTTTTCACCACCATGCATGTATAAGCTCATTTGAAAATCATTTTTCACAATACAAGAGGAACTCTTGAGTTGCCATCTAATGTTCATGATGTGTGTCATCCTAGATATTAGGTTTTCTGCAGAGTGAGAACATTTTCTCCATATGTCCTGATGCGGAACAGGGTTGATTTCTTAGACCAACACTCCTCATGTTGAGGATAAATAACCATGGCTCTTAATCCTCTCTTTTGCACTCTTCAAATCAAGAAACTCATTACACTTAGCAGAAAATCTAAAGTTCTTGACTCAAGTGGAAATGAAGGGAAAATGATTTTTACCCTCTCTGTGCCTTTCCACTGAGTTTCAGAGAGGAAATGAAAAACAGTAAAACAAATCAGATACATTTGTCCTTTGTTGACAACAACAGTAGATGAAAATGTTCAGGCATTTATAATTATTATTGTATCATCCGTGTTTGGCAATCAATGTTTTATTAATAAGACATTTTTGGCTAAAATGTAAGGGAAATTCTTTAAATGAGGATTGCAATAAAAAAAATGTGAATGAACATATTTGAATAGCAGCATTTATTTTCACTCCTTGCTAATAATGGATGCTTTTTAAAGTGTTCAAATATTATGGAAAAATCCCGCTGTGCGACTGCCACTTGGATTGTTTTGTTTCTGGAGCGATATTAAAGCTGCAGCCTTGGCACACCCGGTTAACAAAATGGACCAGATGGTCAAGAACAGGCCTATTTCCCATTTTACGCATATAAAAAACCATCTCAGGTGGAGCATGTGTCCACATTTCACTTAGGATGGTAGGCATCGCATGCATGTCTGAGAATTGTATATTCCAGTGGACAGAGAATTAAGGACTTCAACAGATCCCAGCAGCTGCTCTCTGAGGCTTGGTAACCATAATTAGGATTGGCACTTTCAAGCATGCTTTTAGTGACCAGGGAGTCCGGACAAGGCTCTCTCAGTTTGGGGTTCCAGGCTATGCTACACCGAAGAAAAAGGTCATTCACAATCAGGGTCTCAAGGGGAGCTTTTTTAAAGGACTCTCTCCTTCCAAAATCAATTACAATTTCACAGGCAATTCTTCAAAGAGCGTTCAGTGCAATGACCTATTACGTCTGTGTCCTCTGTGTTAAAGTCAGGCTAGTTTCAACATCAGAACTGAATCTGTATTAATAATCTAGGTTATTCTGAAAAATAATTACAAGCTGACAATTCTGAACTTTTCTAACTTTAAATTGCCATATTTTAGTCCCTGTTTTATTAATATAAATGTGTCACTTTGTGGGGAATTAATATAATAGTTTTAAGTGAGAGTCTTATGTCTTTAAGATTAAAATTATGAAAATCAAACATTCAGATTCTCAAAAAAATTGGAAAATGGTATGCCGCCAATATTCGTAGGGTTTAGGAACCACAGCCAGTTACAAACAGTTGAAATCTTCTGAAAACGTTTAATCAGCACAGGGGAAACAGTCTCCCGCAGAAGCTAATATCAGTCTTCCATATCGCCACTCATGGGGGAACTGCCAAGGAAAATAAATAGCGCTCCAAGATTGGCTGCTTGGCAAAACGTCAGCCAATAGCAAGTCAACTAGCATTGTCCCCAGCTATGCTAGCTTCCCAAGTTGTATTTTCTTTTGCATATTTCTGATATGCTCTGTGAAAAATTCCACAAATAATTTGGAGTTACATTCCACAGAAAAACCCACATCTTCAGAATCTACCTAAATTCTTTTTTAGGCTTGGCTTCACAACACTCACAAAACTGTGCTTATGCTAGTGAATTAAGTACCTTTATGTTACCACAACTTTTCCTTCCACTTAATTTTCCATTTTTATATTGTCTTTTGGAAAACTGTCAAATGAGGAGTATTTCCCATGATTGTGTAAGCCATGACATAATATTTAAAAACCTTTTAACATTTGTAAAAAAAAAATATTATTTTTTTTATGAGTCTTATGTAATATTTTGACTTTCTGGGAAACAAATCGTTTTTTATTAGCTGTAAGTCATCAAAATCAACTGAAATAAGCAAATAAACTATAATACTATTTATGTGATGAGTCAATATTGAATTACTGAAATAAATCTACTTTTCAGTGCAATTCTAGAGATGTATATCGAGTGTCTTTTCATAAACCTCACCTCAAAAGGCCTATATGTTTTAAGATAATTCACTAACAAGAAGTGGTGACAATCCAACATTTCCCTGGCCTTAATCTCAATGTTCTTCATGAGCTTTTTTATCTACATATTTTATGTAGTACTCATGCCTGGCTGGAGTTACATATGTGTATACTGCCAGCTGTGCCAGGGCAGCCATGTTTCTGGGGCAGCAGGCTGGATTAAGATTTGGATAGTTTTCAGAATGAATTTTTTTTTTCCCCCCAAACACTGGAACAACCCCCCTCCTCCTTGAGGCAGAGGAGCGCGCAGTCACAGTAGATGAAAGATAACGCTGCAGAAAATAAAGAAGACAATGTGGATGTCAATTAAGTTAAGAAATAATATTTAGTGTTTATGAATTGCGATGATGTAATTGGATTTAGAATGTTTTGATTGGGGGAAAAGTGCAATCTTTCAGTGGTTTTTACACAGAAAGATCTCGGAGTAGAGTGTTACTGTCTCTTTAAAGTGTTCATTATGGCTAGAGATCCACTGATCTGTTTCTTTACTGATTTGCCATCTCTGGTTTTGTAAACCTTTGCTGATGTTATGAAATACAATTTTTTAAAGAAATTCAATCCAATCTAGCCCTTTTTTTTTAGAAGCATTCCATTAATATATGAAACAGCAGTGTCTTTGTATATATTATAGGGGAATAAGCATCCTTAAAATGAGACTGAGATTCCTACAATGCTGCCAACATGTCTAAATTCAGTATGTACCATAACAGGAAGAAATGTTATACTTAAATGGACGAAAAAGAGTAACACTGCTGTTATATGTATAGCTTATATGTTATATGTATGCATATGCCAAGATTCCAAACTTTACAATCTCCAACGTTGTCATAGTGCTGGAGATGTTAACCTCCAACATTGTTTTCTCTCTTCCACTGGACTGCAAGAAAACATATCTTTTGGTACATCGACCTTATCCAACCCTCTGATACTTTTTTGAAAGCTATTGTGTCAGTTTGTGAAAATCAGGTTATGTAAATAAGCTCACGTCAGGGAGGGTCAAGCTCTGAGCCGAATGAAACTAAATCCAGTCATCTCATGTAGGACTCTTAGCAGGTATTACAAGGCAGAAAAAAAAATGACACTGAACCAATGCAATTGTGAGAATTCAGTTCAAACTGAGGGAAAAAACAGACACAATGGTGCGAAATGTAAATACTGTGTTGGTAACAATGGTGAGACTATATACTGTACCTAATAAGGTTTTCGTAAGGTTCTCAACCTATATTTTCTCTCTTACAGGGGGCATCTTTGAGACCCTTGAAAATGAACCAATTAGCGTTGAAGAACTGGCCTTTAAATTTGCTGTAACCAACATAAACAGGAACCGGACCTTAATGCCAAACACCACGCTGACCTACGACATCCAGAGAATAAATCTATTTGACAGTTTTGAAGCCTCCAGAAGAGGTAAGGATCGTTCGCTACCTAATCTTTTTATAGTTAAGGCAGAGCTATGAATTTGACCCTTTGTTTGGCTATTTGTTTGTTCCATGTGTTCCTCCAGCATGTGACCAGTTGGCTCTGGGGGTTGGGGCTGTGTTTGGTCCATCTCACAGCTCATCGGTCAGTGCGGTTCAGTCCATCTGTAACGCACTGGAAGTCCCTCACATCCAGACCCGATGGAAACACCCCTCAGTGGACAACAAGGACAGCTTCTACATTAACCTCCACCCTGAATACGCCTCCATCAGCAGAGCTGTGTTAGACATAGTTCAGTTCTACAAGTGGAAAGCAGTCACTGTGGTCTATGAGGATGCGACTGGTGAGTCGAAATGACATATGCACAAAATTAAGAGGTATGAAAATGTTTTTCACACCTCTTGTACCTTTTTCGTATTTTGGTATATTACAACCACAAACTTTGATGCATTTCATTGGGATTTTATGTAATAGACAAAGTAGCAAAGTTGTCAATTTAAAGGAAAATGGTCAATGGTTTTAATTTTTTTGCCAATCTGAAAGGTGCATTTCTACTCCTCCGCTACACCTAAATAAAGTCAATTTCAACAAATTGTCTTCGGAAACTGCACAGGTGGTAAACCTCTGAGCTAAACTATTAGGACAATCCTGGCAGAGGCTGCAAAAGTCCTGATCTTAAGGCAAATGTGTTCAGTTTCCACCAGGATGACAATGCTAAACATCCAACCATATCCACAAAGGAATGGTTTACAATAAAGCATTCAAGTGTTGGTGTGGTCCGGTGAAATCTAGCTGAGAACCAGTGAGCTGATATCAGTCAATATAGGTAATTTTAGTTAACATTTTTTTTAAATACTGGAAAAAATGTTTGTGAATTACTTCACAAACATTTTTTCCAGTATTTTAAAAAAATTGTTAAATCTTTTTGTTCCTATAGTATTATTTTCTGTACGAAATAAATAAAATAGCAAAATAATTGGAAAATAATAACATGCATGTAAATGCAATGGATGGTTGTCAGATACTAATTAATTTCCTATTTATGTGTTTATGTTTTTTTATTTACTGACTTGTACTACAAATAGGAGCGGGGAAAAAAGAGAAAAGAATTCCTAAACAGCTACTCTAGGTTTTTCTAATGGTCTTTTCAGGTTACTTCTGAAACAAAACAATATTCCAAAATAAAACAAAAATCTATACTTTTGGTCGTTACTTAAAATCTGAATTAAACTAACCCACTTTAAACAGTTATTATGTACTCTAAAAATACAGGAAACAGCAAAAATAATTTAACTGAGCCCCACAGCTCTCAGGAATAACCTACAGATTTACAACAAGATAGAATAATTGGCTACTGTCAAATGCAACTGGACATGAAAAATAGTCAAACTTATCACAGCTTAAAAGAAAACACATCACTCTCCAGCTGTTACACTTGGGCAACATACCCTACTGATATTGAAACACCGGCTTCCATTGTGAGAGACTACACTCCACTGTTGCTATGTACAACATTTGTCACTCACCAGCAGACCACAACAGCACGACTATATGATAATAAAATCTATTGCACATAAATCAAACAGAAATAGAACATATCTTCATAGGGGATAAAAATAGGTACTAGAAATAAAGTTGAAATGTTTAAATTCCACCCAGCGAACAAAACAGGTTCCCTACCTTTAAAATAAACAGCTTCTTTTTCAAATGCGGTTTTCCCAGCTTTTCGTGGAACTGTCGGTGTCCAAATGTGCTTCTGAAAATAATCACAAACACAATTTTCATATATTTTTTTAGCAGTTCGTAAGTAATATTAATTATTTTTCTGCACAACTCCTAATCATAATGGACTCATTCTAAACCACTTTAGAATGGTTTAGGATGAAGTCCACTTATACAAACGAAACCCACTTTTTCTCAGTTTTACCAGAAAATAGTAGGCTATTCATTTATTAAATCGAATGCAGAAAAGTGACTTTTGTAGTTTCCCCTCGTGTCCACCAGAGGGAGACGAAGTAACTATACCGAAATTAACATAACATTTTAAATAGAAGGATATAAAACGATAACGAAAGTCGCATAATTTATTTGAATGTTTTCATAAGGTGGAATTTACAGGCATATTTCAGTTGATACGAATAAGTTTTTTATCTCAAAATCAACCAAGAACTTACCAACATGGAAGTCAAACATTCTCGCTTCCTCGACAACTTTCTAATGCTACAAAAAAGGATAGCAATTAGCTGTATAACGGTCAACTATGGCAACAAACAGACATCCTTTATGGCTTTACTTGTACAAAAAACGGATTGTATTGTTATCATTTTAATTTAATTTTACTCATTGTATTGCTAACCTAGCAAAACTAATCAGGATTGGCTTCCTTTACTGTGTGGTTCTAAACGTATTGGTTGAGATTTCCTATCACTGCCCCCTACAGGTCATCTCAAAAACCAATCTGTCAAAGTTACACTTGACAAATTGAGCAAAAAAAAATGTCACTGTTTCATTATATTTCTCTCACATTCATCTTACAGCAGTCTTTGTACACCCAAGAAATGTAGCCTTTATGGGAAAACTAGAAAGAGGTGATGGGCAAATGAAGCCTCATGAAGCAATAAAGCTTTCCAACCCT
>NW_006800167.1:293900-296851 GCF_000485575.1 Poecilia formosa | reverse complement strand
GTTTCTGCTGTGCAAGACTGATTTATCTTTGCTAATCAGACTACAAATAATAGTGGAACTTTGCAGAAGGTGATTGTGAGGATAATCTCAAAGTATTCCCAGATGTCAGAGATTTTCCTCTTGCTGGCTCCATTTCAGACAATCAATCAATATTATTTGTGTAGCACGTTTCAGCAACAATGCAGTTCAAAGAGATTTACATCATAAAATCACAAAAATATAGTTATAAAAAAAAAACAACATAATCTACAATTGAGAAAATCAGTATCAAACATTACATTTTGATGAGTGCCATCATCAATACACATCAAATATGTTGGTCAATGTTCATTTTATTTTGGCCACTGAAGACAAATATTCTCCTCTGATGCGCGACCAAATGGACAACAACCCATGAAGCAGCATGGCTCATCGCGCTTTTATTTTGAAAACCGACACGCAAAATGAAGCAGTCACTTGACCCATGCAATGCGAGGCCGTGTTTGTTGCCAGTCACGTGGTTTTCAGCAAGACAACACAAGGCTCGAAGCGGGGCTCCATCGGACACGCCCCCTTTTTACTCGGTACAATCCTCGAAGCCTGGATTCAGATAGCCCATCACTACTAGAAAGAACAAAGCCAATCTTTCATGTACTGTGAAACATGTTAGTGGTACTATTATGCTAACTTGATTCTATTCCTGAGACATGTAACTGAGGCTAAGGTTTATCTTTCATCAGGATAATAACTCTAAGCATTCACCTAGAGCTTGAAGCAGTGCTTAGTTGAGAGCATATTGATTTGTTACTCCAGACCGAAATCCAATGGAGAATATGTGGCAAGACTTATAAATTAATGTTCACAGGTGCTCTCCATTTACTCTGGCTGAGTTTGAGCCATTTTGCAAAGAGAAATGGGCAACACCAGTCTTTAGATGTACAAAGCTGGCAGAGACATAATTAAAGGCTTGCAGCTATCAATTCAAATGCCCACTTATGTTTTTCCGGACTCTATTTGTAGAAATAAAATGCAAAATATCTGTACTCTGTGTTTTTCCCTTCAACAAAATGTGACAAAATGTGTTGGACTGTAACTCCCGATAAGATACATAAAAGTGAATAGTAGGGCAACACGGGATAGAAAAATGTTATTTACTTCTTGGTTTAGCTCTACTGAAATGTGTATAGTCCAATAATTGTGGCCTGCTGTTTAATTTAAAGGTCTGATTCGTCTGCAAGAGTTGATCAAAGCTCCATCCAGATATACAATCAAAATCAAGATCCGACAGCTGCCATCAGGAAGCAAAGATGCCCGTCCCCTACTGAAAGAGATGAAGAAGGGGAAGGAGTTCTTTGTTATCTTTGACTGCTCTTACCAAACATCAGCTGACGTCCTAAAGCAGGTAATCAAGTTTTACAGATACACGTACTACAGATAGAAGTTTTAACATTCTCAAATATAAGTGACATGTGTTGATGTGGTTTTGGGCTTAATGTTGACCCTGAGCAAGAGTAGTCCAATTCTACTCTGAAATCCTATTTCCTGCTCCCAGTCCAGGAAGAGACATTGCACAGATTAACTGGAAAAATAACAAAATTATGACATTTACTCACTGGGACTCGTGTTAATACAAACTATCCAAATAGCACAAAATGGATCAAAGTAAATGAATGCATTGCCAAAATTGTGGTTTGGGTGTGATCTAAAATGTAAAAATGACTATATTTTATTCTCACTTCATCCCTGTAAAAAGTGTAACTAAAAGGAAAACTGAACACCATCTTTATTTCTGTTTAGATCCTGTCTATGGGAATGATGACTGAGTATTATCACTACTTCTTCACCACATTGGTAAGAAAAAATACTCCATCAATGAGCTGATTTATGGCACGTATAAGCGCTTTGTTTTATGATTATTCAATACATTTAATATTTTTAAAGTGAAACAAATGAGTTACACTGAAACAAACGTTTAAAAGCCTTTAGTTAAAGAAAACATGACGTTTTTTCTTTTCAACTTAATGCACATTGTATTGATTCTTCATTTTTGACCCAGTTGTTGAATTTTACAGGACTTGTTCGCCCTTGACCTGGAGCCTTACCGCTACAGTGGGGTCAACATGACGGGATTTAGGCTGCTCAACGTGGACAATCCTAGAGTGGCTTCGGTGCTGGAGAGGTGGGCCATGGAGCGCCTGCAGGCTCCCTCCAAAATCGAGACTGGAATGATGGAGGGAATGATGACCGTAAGTTTAATCTGACATACAAATCTGGGTAGAAGCCTACAGACATTCAATATAGACACTGAAATGACTTTTGTTACTGGCCTGATTTATTAGAACAGTTTATTTTTCCTGATTAGGGTCAATAATTGCGTATTTAAATATATGCTTAGATCCCACACACATTCATTAAATGCTGCTCAGCAGGTTACAGGGAAAGTATCAAATACTGTGATATGGTATTTGATTATTTTTTTATTATTTTTCATAGTGGGAAATATTTGTCTTATCTGACCTTTAACATTCTCTCCAGAAGACATTTAGCTTATCCATATGGGCAGTTTTGATGATACTGATTTTGGAGTAGAAGGCGTACAGATAACTTGCCTACCCTTTATAACCAAGTTTGTTTCTTCTTAGGGGAAATGATCTGATTAGATAGTTAAAACATGGACCTAACTGGCTGTTCCAACAGGACAATGATTCCAGACACTTAAAAACAGAGTTTTAAATGGATAAAAAAGGCTAACATTCAGCTTCCAGATGGCCTGCCCAAATCCCCACCTTAACTGTAATGACAATTTGTACATTTTACTTAAAAGTCAAACCTGTGCCAGAAAACCAATCAATTTAAAATTATGTTAAATGAAACAATGTATTTTTTGTTATCATAAAGAAAGGAATTATCTACATATTAAATAATTTTAGAGAGGCAAAAAGGCTTTTATTGAGATTCATTTCATTTTATTT
>NW_006800167.1:225382-293129 GCF_000485575.1 Poecilia formosa | reverse complement strand
CCATCCATCCATCCATCCATCCATCCATCCATCCATCCATCCATCCATCCATCCATCCATCCATCCATCCATCCATCCATCCATCCATCCATCAGATATGTCTGAGCAATGCTTCCTACTCAGGATGAAATTAGCTTATTTCAATATCACAATGTTCTAGATGGAAATATTTTATATTTCATCAGGTAAACCAGCATATGTAAAAAAAAAAAATCCATTGAAATACACTTAATGTGGTTAATGTGGTTCTCTGCTTAATTATTAATTCTCTAAAAAATTCTCATTTTTTTTTGCTTGATTTTTCAGTTATTCTTAAAACAAAAGAGTAACTGTGTTTTTTGTCCTCTTTTTTGCCTCAGACACAATGGGACGGTTTGACAGGACAAATCGCCATTAACAAGACAGACGGTCTGCGCAAAGAATTTGATTTAGATGTGATCAGCCTAAAGGAGGATGGCTTGGAGAAGGTGAACCCTCTGACACATGTACTGTTAGTGAACAACACTGGCGTTTTTCAAAGTTTTAATTCGCAAGACTTTTCTCCCTGTCTAAGTCATATCTTCATTTGAAAACCGTATCAAGTTATTTTTGTCTAACATTCAAGTCTTTTTGATGATCTAAGACAAAAAGGCAAAAACAAAAGAAATCTGTCGGGGCAAATACTTTGCCACGGCACACTTGTGAAATAAATGTATTTTATTTAAGTTAACGGACACTAAGACAACAACACATTTTTCTCTGATTACTGGTATTATTAATTTTTCAACAGGTTTTCAACCATTTTTTGCCCAGTAATAATTAAATGAAAACATAGACCCTGATATGTGATGTTCAAAATATAATTCACATGAAGAAATTTGTAATATTTTTATACCGTGATGCAAATAATTGGACCTTCTTTTTTTTTTTTTTTTACCTTCCTTTAAGCTCACTGAAAATAGCACACTACATTACAGCAGTGCATTAAGAGGTTTATTATCTGGTAATGGAATAATAACACCTAAAAGCTTTTAGGCAAGTTCAAACAATTAAAAGTGAAAAATTACATTAGAACTAATTGAAAACTTACCAGGAAGTTAGAGTTAACATCCATTCTTGTATTTAGAGTTAAGCTCAGGACTTTGTGATTAAATTTTTTTCTTTTTATTATTTTTGCAAGTCTATGACGGGCAGCCGCCTGAATAAAGTGTGGAAAAAGGTCTGTATTTTAGTTGCCTTTGCAGGCTAAGATATTAATAATACTTAGTGATTACCCCTGTGCTTTCTGTGATGTTTTCTCTTTTTCATAAAGAGATTTAGGAACTGATGGGAAGAAATGTTTAACATTTCTGCTCTGGCTGTTTTGATTCTAGTTGTTGTGTTCTGTTTCCCTTCCCTGTATTTGTCAATTTGCAAAAAAATCCAAACCTTTCCTTCTGCTGCATTTTTATTTATTTTCTTGCTAACAGCACCTGTTCTGGTCAGAAGTTTTCAATCATTCATCATGGGGATTAATGCCACAATAATTCAATAACTGTCCTTTTCCCTCGGGGGGATAATTATATGACACAGCTGCGGTGATTAAAAAACAACAACAATATTGAGTGCAGACATTTGAATTTATTATAATGTTTTTCTAATATAAAAAGGGACAAAACTATATATTTAGGCACAAACACACACCTCAATTAATATTTGGCCAAACGTAGCTTTGTTAGTGAAACCTCTAACATTCAGTTTTAGAGAGCTGCTGGTATAATTCTGGCTTTCATTTAAATTGCTTGGTTTTGCAGCTATGAACCCAACTTTTAAGCATAGTGCTTACATTTTCAACAGGGTAGAGGTCAGGATCCTCTCAAAAGGTTAATGTTGTTTGTTTCCAACAATTTTAATGCTCTCCCGCCTCTCTCCTGCCCCCCCTAATATTTGGTTAACTATCACTTAGCATGCCCTAAAGGAACCACAAGCTTTTTTCCGGTCAGAAGTTTGCTAATGGCTACAATTTTGACCACATGTTTTAGAGAAAATCCACATCAACAAGAACTTAATAACATTACTGTTGTGTGCTGTGTGATAATTGCACCCTAAAGAAAGAACAGGTCAAAATAAATAATTAAAAACTCAAAATTAAAAAAAAAGGATTCATGCTGAAAATACATATTTAAAGTTCTGCCTGGAATTGTACCTGTATCTGTATGTGTTTCTGTTTCCTCCTGCGTTGCTTTCCCTGATTGTGTGTTAGTTGATTTAGTCATAGATCGCGTCTCTCCTTCTGGTTTAGTTATTCTTGTTTTCGTCTTCCTTACAGATTGGTATCTGGAACTCCCAGACAGGCCTTAATTTAACAGAAACCAACAGGGACTCCTCCACAAATGTCACAGATTCGATGGCCAACAGGACCCTCGTTGTCACTACTATTCTGGTAGGAACAGAAAAAAAGTTTGTCACCAGGAAACATTTGATTACCATAAGAATCTTTCAAACTAAAGTAGTGCATCCTTTGTGTCCATTACCAGGAAAATCCCTATGTCATGTATAAAAAATCGGATAAGCCGCTATATGGGAATGACCGCTTTGAAGGTTACTGCCTTGACCTACTCAAAGAGCTCTCAAACATTTTGGGCTTCTCCTACGAGGTAAAACTGGTGTCAGATGGAAAATACGGAGCACAGAATGACAAGGGGGAGTGGAACGGCATGGTGCGTGAACTTATTGATCATGTGAGTATTACTCCATTGTATCTTTTTCCTATGGGAATGACAAAACGTCTGCAGCATCACCTGAATGTGCGACATTTCTTTGTTCCCAGGTGGCTGACCTCGCTGTGGCCCCTCTCACCATTACCTACGTCAGGGAAAAGGTGATAGACTTCTCCAAGCCCTTCATGACATTAGGAATCAGCATCCTCTACCACAAACCAAATGGCACAAATCCTGGGGTGTTTTCCTTTCTCAACCCACTCTCTCCTGATATCTGGATGTATGTGCTGCTGGCATGCCTTGGAGTCAGCTGTGTGCTGTTTGTCATTGCCAGGTATTCTTACACAAGACTGAAAAAACAAAATTGGTTAATTCACGAGTTCAGCTTTAACCTAATTATGCAAATTCAAAATGTTTTTTTTTTCACACAGTAATGCACTTATAGACAAAGAAGCAGGATTTTTTTTTTATGATTACGACATTTTTGGAGATTTAATTGTTAGGATGCAACCAATATCCAGCTGGCATATAACACAGCAATGGAATGTTTCACTAAACAATAAAGGATCAGAGTAAATGTAAGTTTTGTGGTTGTTTTATGTTGTATTTCATTCAATTTTTATTCATGACCTTCAGGTTCACTCCATATGAATGGTACAACCCTCACCCCTGCAATCCAGACTCAGATGTGGTTGAAAACAACTTTACCCTAATAAACAGTGTCTGGTTTGGAGTTGGAGCACTTATGCAGCAAGGTATGCTTATTAATGGTTTTCTCTCCGAGTACTCCGGCTTCTTCCCACTGACCAAAAAAATACGTATTAGGTTACTCAGTGTATTTGAATTCTCCTCAGGAATGAGTATGTGAGTGTATGCATCAGTGTTTTCAGTTACCATCTGTGCTTATTTGTTGCCTTAAAATGGACTGATGGCACAGGATGTACCCTGCCCCTCGTCTGGATAGGTGGATGGACATTGCAGTACCTCAAACTGAAAAATGTAGATAATATAACAAAGGTTTTTTTATTATTTGATAAAATTGCTGGTGCAGCAAGTATTGCCTTTCCAATAACTCCTGTAAAAAAATTAAAACTGAGCATAGGGGCTCACCAACAAATTGGCCAGCAAATAAATTACAAAGAAAATTACAAAGATCATTTTATTAAATTAAAAAAAATAAATTTTTGTAAAGCTTTTGTAAAACAGTTGATTTTCTTTGTGGAATCACATTTCTGAAATAAATAATTATTTTATAAAGCTTTTTAAAGTAAAGCTTTATAAAGCTTTATAATGTGTGCCGATGAGTTTGGAGGGCACTGCATGATATTTTTTATGTAGTTTTCACAGCATAGCCACTTGCATAATACTACTAAAACTCCAGGTTTCATCATTATTTTAATTTTGGACGGATGATCTAATATGTCTTACTACCCCTCCAGGGTCTGAATTGATGCCTAAGGCTCTTTCAACAAGGATAGTAGGAGGAATATGGTGGTTCTTCACTCTGATCATAATCTCCTCATACACTGCCAATCTGGCTGCTTTCCTCACTGTGGAGAGAATGGACTCACCGATTGACTCTGCAGACGACTTGGCCAAGCAAACAAAGATCGAGTACGGTGCAGTGCGAGATGGGTCCACCATGACCTTTTTCAAGGTACATTTTTATTCATGCTAAAATGTATTGTGACAGATGTGTCTAGATACATAAAGTTAAGTGCAGCGGCTGGGTAGTTTATTGTTGAAATGAATGCGAAATGTTTGCTCACTTGTACACAATTTGTAATTTTGTTTTCAACAGAAATCTAAGATCTCAACCTATGAGAAAATGTGGGCATTTATGAGCAGCCGAAAAAACACAGCTTTGGTGAAAAACAACCGCGAAGGGATTCAGAGGGTCCTCACCACAGACTACGCTCTTCTGATGGAGTCTACCAGCATCGAGTATATCAGCCAGCGCAACTGCAACCTCACGCAGATTGGAGGCTTGATAGATTCTAAGGGCTACGGTGTGGGAACTCCAATTGGTAAGACAGCAGACCAATAACACCTGTAAGAAAAAGGGACACTAACACATTGCTGTAGAAAAGGATTCATACCCCTTTAATTCTTTTTTTACATTTTGTCACATTACAACCACAATCTTCAGTGCACTATGTTAGGAATTCATGTGATAGACCAACACAATGTAGAACACGGTTCTGTTGTGAAAGGAATAATATTTAAAGTTGCTTCTGAATAAAGATCTGAAAAGTGTGGTGTGCTTCTATATTTAGACTCATAGTAACCCTATACATTACGGTTAGCCTTCAAAAGTCACCGAATGAGCAAATGGAGTCCACCAATATGTAATTTCATCTCAGTATAAGTACCATTTGAAGCTCTGTGATGTTTTTCAGACATGTTGTAATACACCGTCACCATGTTGAAACATGGTATTAACAGCATCATGTGACATAGGATGCTAACTGAATAAAGGGTCGATTCTACAAAGTATTAAATTAGGTGACCTCAATGTAAATGCAGATCAAGTATTTTTGATTTTATGATATACAGTTGGAAAACGTCACACATATTCCTTTGGCTTCAAACTTACGTGCTGCTATGTGTTGGTTTATGAACTTTGTGTTTGTAACAGGACAAAATGAGACAAGTTTTCAAGGTTGTGAAAAGTTCTATAGAATGTTTGTCCAATAAACAGCATTATGCAAAGTAAGGCATTATATCAGCATAATTCTGCTGTGTTCTGCTCCAGGCTCCCCTTACAGAGACAAGGTCACCATCGCCATCTTGCAGCTTCAGGAAGAAGGAAAGCTGCACATGATGAAGGAGAAATGGTGGAGAGGGAATGGGTGTCCAGAGGAGGACAGCAAAGAGGCCAGTGCTTTGGGTGTGGAGAACATAGGAGGGATCTTTATAGTGTTGGCAGCCGGACTAGTCCTCTCAGTTTTTGTTGCAATTGGAGAATTTATTTACAAATCCAGAAAAAACTTGGACATTGAGGAGGTGAGTGTTGGCCAGTGTGAGTGGCACAACAAATATTAACAAATAATGGGACTCAAAGACTTCAATGCACCTACTATAACTTTGTGTTATCATATTCTTTTACAGGACTATGGTTATAAGAGAGCCAATAATAAAAAAATATAAGTCCGATTAAACCTAGACTTAAAAACTGCATTGCTACAATCAAAGAATATGTTTTTAACAAAAACGTTGTGTGTTTTAGTAGTTTTTAAAGTAGCAAACACAAAGATGTTAGTCTTGATTAAAGTTTTTATTAGAATCCCTTTCTCTGAAAACAAATTATATGAGTTGTGATACTTGACTATCTGGGCTGGCCATATTTCTTGGAATGCAGTGTAACATTGTTCTGCATGTCGGAAGCATTATTGTTAAGCCGTCACATTTCGTCTGAATGGAGAGGCTTGAGAACATTTTTTTTCTGCCATAACAGCTTCAAAAATTGTGTTTCGGAGGATTTAAATCTTTAGCACAGCATTGCACAGAAATGGACTTATTCGCTCACTGTTGTTTTCAAACTGTTTATGAATGACTGTTCAGTGAAATACTTGTTCATGAAGTTGGTTTACATTTTTTTGTCTTATATGAAGTTTATGAACATGCTTGTTCAAGATTTGTTGTGTTGAATTTGTTTTGGGATGACTAAAGTCGTATGAGAACGTTGCACCTTTTAATATTCGACTTTTTTTGTTCCATTTTTTTTACTGATAAGAGGTATTAATACAAAACTCTAATAGGTATGTATGTGTGTTGGATACTCATCTTATTGAATGCTCAAACGACAAGCTATTTTCATATTGCTGGCAAAATACACAGGATTTGCATTCAAAATGTCCTGGTATTTCACTGGGTCTTCGGAAGAGAAACAAACAAACCAACAACATCACAGATCTGTCACTGCACTTAACAGATCATTTCTCAAATACTCCACCTTTGCTTTACAACAGATTTTGTTTCAGGAAAGCTTAATATTATAGAGCAATTAAGAGTAAATGGCACCACTTCAGACATTATCCAGACATTAATGGGGAAGTAATGTGTATGTTTTTATGAAATCTGGAGTTCTAAAAAAAACCCCAACCACAACAACAACAACAACAACAACAAAACACAGAGGATCTAAGCAGATTGCCTGAAAGTTGGTGGTGATTTTGGTGAAGGAAAAGAAAAGGGGCAAAATCAACTCTCTGTGGTGTTGGCTAGAACTAAAGCAGGTCAGAGAAATATGAATTAACCCAGTTTTCCAGCTAGAGATATCTGAAATGTTTGCAAATGTTTTGTGGTGCATTGTCAAAATTGTGGTTAAAAGAATGCTGCCATTTAGAAATACATTAGACATTTAACCTTATTTTCAACCTGTCACCTTTAATCTGACTAAAAATTTCCTGTGTTAAGTCAGTGTGCTAGGAAGGTAACCTACAATTTTTTTCTGCTTAAAAAGTTTATAAAGCATGAAAATACAAGCATTTGTGTGAAAAAATTTTATATTCTAATAATGACTAACTTAGGTTTTCCTCACTTTCCTATTTAATTTCCATCATAGCAATGTCCCTACTATTCTCTCTAAGAGTATTATGGACTCAGGATCTTGGCAATCAAGATACATCAGGCATAAAGAGCAGTCAAATTCCATCCAACGGGCAATCAGAATATTAATTCATAACACCTAAAACATTATAGGCAACCAAATAATGTGTTTAAGCTTTTCTTTGCAATCATAACATTGGACAGATGAAAGCTTTGCTGATGATTCCAATCCAATATAATCTGTAGCTCTTAGTTCAATAAGCAGAATTGACAGCAAGCATCCTGACTCCCCCAAATGAATGGCTGAAGTGTCCTGATCAAGAATAAACCTGGTTTTAGAACTGCTGTTCTGTTTCTACCAGTTTTCAAAGATTTTTGTTTGCATTAACTGGCAATTAATCATCAGAAATTGGCAAATTACTACAGCTGAATACACAATATGTGTGTTGGTTAAGTCTGGGAAGGGAAAAAAAAACAATAAGGCAACATAAAAACAACAATGACTTATTTCCAAATCAAGAAAAACAAACAAACAAACAAACAAACAAACAAACAAAAAACCATTATCTGTATGGATTTTTGCTTTTCCCCAAAAGCTTTTGAAACTTTGTCATGTTAAATAATCTCAACTCCTGCAATCACCTCTATGAAATGCTTCACTTATGTTCTCTTTAACTTGTTCATCTAGTGTTTGCGGTGTAACCGGGATGGTTGTCAAGTCTAAACACCAACAAGTGTGTAGTTTGTCACACTTCAAGCAGCTGTTAATCTGACTGTTGCATATCAGGCTTCTAGCTAACTAGGGTCAGCATGTCCCCGGCTTTCTCTCATTTCTCTTTGAGATTACAGTATTATGGACCTCGTTTATATAACCTTATGAATGGGGCACAGCCCCACCATCAAACTTAAGTTCAAAGTCACTTCGGTATGTAATCAGTGAGCACGCAGTACTTCAGTGGCTTAAGACTTTGTGAGGAGGTCATGGATCTTAAACTGGGATTGATTCAAGTATTGTGTCATTTTTTAGTATCTGTGAGGACCCATGCTGGAGAAATGTTCATGTTATAAATTTGCACAGTTCACTGTTTCTTTATTGTGAGGAATAGCAAGAACTCATGTACTTCAATTTGTTTAATATTTATTATTTAAATCCACATTAATTGCAGAAATCAGACTTTGCATTTTTGCGAAGTCTGAAAAAGTATAGATTTAGTAATGGCTTCTTTCTCTTTGAGTGGTTTTTCAGTTAATGTCTGTATAGGATTCTGTTCACTGCGTGGTCAATGATACTCTTACCAGCTTCAATCAGCATCTTCTCAATTTCTTTTGCCTTTGTTGTGGTGATACTTGACAAGCTAACTGCTAGGGTGGAGGAAAAGGCAAGGGTGTTATTCTTACATTAAAATTTCGGTCACTTTGGTATCTTTGCTAGGTAGAAATGGTGCAATAAAAAAATAAGTATATAAAAAAACAAACAAACATAATTTTTGGTATATCTTGACAAAAAATAAGCTTAAACCTTATTTAACAGTATGTCACATTAAACAACATATAATCATTGTTATTATAACCTTTAATGTTTTTTCACAAACTAACTTTGAAATGCTTTATTTTCTGACTTCCATCTCTTCCAGTGCTAAATATAAAGTCTGTTAGAGGTTAAGGATTAGATATACAGAAATTACTAAGAAATAAGTAGATTTATCTATTTAAACAATAAATATATGTAACAAAAAGATCCTCCAATAATAATTTGTGTCATGCATAATAATAATGTTACAATTTTGCAGCTTGAAATGGTGTGAAGGACGGAATAAAAAACCAACCAACCAAACAATGCCAACACAGAGACAGATCTTTTGGATTTTAGGGTAAAAGGAGAATTTTCGGCTTTGACACAGAAGATTCATCAAGACAGATACAGCAGGCTTTGCATTAATCTCACGATATGACTGTTTAAGGTTCTGGTATTCTGATGAATTCCAGGATTGGGCTTTAACTGCTTTCATTTTGTTTGCTGGTCTTTAATCTTCTAACCCTGCGTTCTTAATCAGAACTCAGAGCAGGTTTTTAATCTTGCATGAATGAGGCCGCGGATTATGGGCTTCTGACCTTGCCATGCTGCACAGCTGCTTCCGCCTCAAATCAAGTCTCTCGTCCCGTTTAGCTTGAAAAACAGGATAATCTTATTTTTGCACTACAATGCTCCAAGATCTAAACTGTGTTTAAAACACACACACACACTGAGCATTAGAACCCTATTCTTTCTGTGAAGAAGATTTTACAAATTGATTTATCCCATGCTGATTTGGAAGTTGCTATTGTCTATTTTTGAATGAGAAAATGGTTTGTTTTTGTTGCTCTAAATGTAATACTTAAACTTGGTAATACATCATGCAAAGGTTTTTTAAAGTTATTTTACCATCCATAAGTTATAGCCATTACATTTCAACTGATATAAAAAAAATTAGCAGTGGACAAAAGCATATTGACAAATTTGCAACGACTTTGAATTCAATCTTCTAACAATTCATAATATTAAAAAGGTTGAAAAAAAATGCTGCCTTAAAGGGGGAGTATGAGCTTTATATCATGTTATGTTATTCCCTCATCAAAAACATACCTGGAGTGTTGTTTTGATTTCTTAATGTATGTTTTAGGAATCCTTGACTCTCCCGCGGAAACCATTTGCAGGTACCTAAATGCTTGCTCTCACAAAGTGCCGCCTATTTCCACAAGGCTCCTCCTCGGAGCTACAATCTCCAGCCAAACTTCTGCGTCACAGAGCACCCTTCCCTAACAACTTCCCCACTCAACTCCATCAGACTAGCAGCAGCAGTAAGCAAACATCTGTTGGAATTGCGAGTCTGCTGAGCTCATCATAGGAACTACTTCTGAGTCCAGCGCTTCTAATAACTGATGTAAACAACATGAGAAGGATTGTGTGATGACTTCCTGAGGGAAAGAGTAGGAGCTTCTTAAAGAGATAGATGCCCAATTTCATGGCGTCAAATTACAAAGTCAAATTTCTTTTGAGTCATGTTTTCTATATACATGGCATTTTTTATAACAATCGAAGGTAACATAGTTACTTGATTGTGCTACAAAATAAAACTATGCAGCGCCCAGAAAATATATAATACCGTCCCTTTAAAACAGCTGTGTGCCAGTTAGTTTTTGTCATCAACTTTTAGATGGATCCGTGCTGCAGCAAACATAAATCTGTTAACAGGTAGTTCAGTCCTTTGCTTCAGGTGGAGCAGGAACACGTCCAAAAGTTGCCAGACAATGGCGGTTCAGGAGAGGAGAAAACACTCATGTGGTAATCTGTATCTCATTTAAAACATTCCTGCATGCTCAATTTAAAATTCCTTTCTCACTGACTAAAATGCGAAAACACTTTTCTTCTTCAGAAGAGGTAGATTGATGTAATAAACACAACAAAGGATTTGGCAATACTTTGTGAGCATCATGTTTTGAAGACTGTATCTTAGGGACAGGATTTTTTTTTATTAAAGGTTATGCATTTCTAAATTACACCACATTCTTGTTCTAAGTGTCTACTTAGAATATCAACCCTTGTAGATTAAAAAGCACATCAATTCATGGTTTGTACAATTTAAAATCAAATAGTTTCATTTGCTTTATCCATATGACAGAGGACTTTAGTGAGAAAGTGTGTGTATCTCAGTTCAGTGATCTGATTTGAGTTTCAAAAGGAGCAAGAGGCCATATGATGCTCAATTGGTCAATTTGGTTACATAAGAATATGATGACTATACTGTAATACCTTGGGCTTTATGCAATCAAACTTATATGTTGTTTGAAATCTTTGTTAGTTTTTTTCATCAACTATTCAAAAATAATGGCCTGCAAAATAAGGTTACTGACGGCAATTTGTATGAAGAAATTGTACATTTGAAGACTTTTGTATTTAATCAATAAAGTCAAGCTTTTGAGGCAGAGCTACACTTCCATCTGCTGGCCAAAGTTTGCAAATGTACAGAAAACAGAAAAAAAAAACACTGTGGTGTGTTAAAATGATTTAAAGAAAACTGATTATTAACAAAATGTTTATTTGAATTTGTAATTCATAAAACCATTTTATAAAAACAATGCTCAACATGCAAAAGAACTAACATTTAAAGATAATGCCATCAACATTAGTATTGGGTTAATGTGCAACAGTGCTTAAGACAAAAAAACATTTTTTCATTAAACAACATAATCTTGTTGAATTGATAGTATACTGAAGCATAAGGCACATTTTTATTCATATCAGATAAGTTCTAACGTTTTCACAAAACACTATCAAATTTAAAAGAACCATTTCTCAAAATGTAAGAGGATGAAAATTAGTCTGCATGTGCAATTGCATAATGCTGCTGAGAAGGTAGTTTAGCTCTAACATTTATTTGTAATCTACCGAACACTTATTTTTTTGTGCATGTTTAATTTTTTTAAAAGCGCAATGGATAATAATTTTGTCTTTAAAATAGCTATGAAGTGGGATTTAAATACAGTCAGGCTGTAATTTTCCCTGAGAAAAACTAACGTCAGTTCAGAAACATTCTGAAGACATCATTTGGGAACAGTGCATCACTGTTGAAACCATGAATACTTATTTCTGTGTTTATTGTGGAGAAATGCCCGTTAGGTTCACAGAAAATGAAATTATACATATTTGTGTTAGGATTCAGTTCCTCCATTAAAGCAGGACATGAGTCAATGAAATAAAAAGGATGTATTTGCAAAAAGAGGACTGCAGTGTAAAACGATGGTTAACCGTTTGCTTTTTGGTCGTGTAAATTTCAGAACAACACTGAGACTCACACCCAATTACAAGCTGTTGGACATGTCCAACAGCGAAGGAGCAGAGACAGGACAGCCTGTGTCCTCTGTGCAGGGTTGTGGCTCTGCAGTTTGAACGGAAACTAAAGGTGGTTCAATCGGTCCACACTCCAAAGAGGAACTCACCATTTCAACGGCAAGCTGTGACTCTGTGTTATTTGCTACAAGGCTGGGCGATGAGACGGGAAAGTCAGAAGAAGACAGGTTAGCGAGAAGCTGCAAGTGGTCCTGATTGGGCTCGATGTTGACGCTCTTACAGAGGCCACACACATTCTGCTTAATCTCTGCAAGATTTTTCTTTAGCTCTCTTTGCTCCTGAATCAGCTGCTCTTTTTCACTTTTCTGTGAGAGAGAAATAAACCACTGGTAGATTAAAAGAATTTAAAAACAGTACATTTTCATTTTTACTTTTTTAAGATTCCCTTTAGACAAATACATATTTTTTTATTATACTTGAAACTCTGGACCAAAATAAATCTGCATTCTTGATTAAAATATTGGTGTGTTACAATTACAACAGACTGCTTTCCTTCAATATTTGGTAAGATACTATAATTAGGAATATCACAGCCATCATTCTAATGTATTAGGTCAGTTAGATAGGCTGTAATTGTACCATTTTTGTCCACAGTTGGTCTATATTTTCAGTCATTGAGATGCTGAAACAGCTAAATAACCAACATCATGGTTTATTCAGGGGAATATAAAGTATTAGTTACTTAATAGGAGAGTAAAACAGAGTTAAAATCAATAAAGTAACGTACCCTTAAACTGAAGTAAAGTTTTAGGTCTTTTACAATTTACTTAAATATAAGATCAGCTTTGTGTAAATAATCACTCAAAGCAATGTGACAATGGTTTAAAAGTTCATAAAGTAGCATTTGCATAAACCAAAAATGTTTTTGGAATAGGAGTTATGTTTAGATGCGATAAGTGTAGTTTGGTCTTAGATTGATGCCAAAAGAAGATGCCAGGTGGATTATCTACATATAACTACTTTTACCCTTTTATCAGACCTGAACTATTTATTTAATGTGAATGATGATCCTATCAAGTGTTATGACTAAAACCTTGATTTATAATAAGAAAGCTGAAGACATAAAAGTGAACTTACTAATTTTTTTATTTCACATTCCAGCTGGTGTATGCTGTCGAGCTTCCTCTTCCGACAGCGCTGTGCTGCAACACGGTTTTTACTTCGCCTGCGGACGTCGTGGACAAACTCAAGCTGTTCTTTTGTCAGGCGATGGTCTCTAAGGAGCTGTTGGAATGCACTTCTGCTCAGTTCAGAGATCTGCTCCACCGGGAATGGGAGCTGAATCTATAAAATAAAAGGCTGAGATGTTAGATTTACTTTTATCTATTTAAACTTATAGAATAAAAATTGCCTGTCTATGACGATGACCTCTGCTGCTCTTTTGTGATTGGCCTCAGTGTCCCCGTCTGTTTCCAGCTCACTTTCATCCCCAGAATTGAGTGGGGAGGACATGCAGGGACTCTTCTCTGCTTGGGAAAAGTTGTCAGCATGTGTACCAGGCTCGTCATCTGTATCAAGGTCCCGTAGGAAGGGACAGTCGCCTACGCTGGAGTTCAGATCCAGGTGTCTGAGCCAGTGAAAGTCTGAGGCCTTGGTCAAATTGTTTTGGCTTGCCGAATCAAGGGATGGCGGTGGAGACTGACCTGGACACAGGTCAGACCAAAACCCTTTAGCTAAATGTTCGGCCACTTCCCTCTCTACGCGGCTGCGCTCTCCATTCGCTGCCTCTAAGCTTTGGGGGTTTAAGGCAGGTCCTGATAACTCGCCAGCACAAACCTGACCCTGCTGTAATACTGCTGTACAATCTTCTGCCGTTGACGTCTTCAGTGGACAGGAGGCTGGGGTACAGCTGGCTTCAGCACCAAGCGTCTCAACAGTCGGTTCATTATCTGCGCTTTCTGGCTCAGTGATTTCTGGCGGATTCTCATCCCCTGGTGTTGACAGCTCACATCGTGCGTCACACCCTACCACACTCAACTCACTTCTATCACTTACATCTCCCAGCTGTAAAATGTCTTTTTCGCAAAAATGAGAGGAATGATCGGATTTGTCGGGGCCTGGGCACGGCAGAGACAACAGGGGGCACACGCCATTTGCTAACTCTAAAGATAAGGGAGTCATTTGCGGCCCACAGTTCTCAAAACAAAAGTGTTCCTCCCCACTGTTTGTCTGACCCTGTGTGCTCTGAGGGCACTGTGATGAGAAGTCGGTTTGCTCATCACCCCCTGAAGGCGCTGAGCTGTTTGACTCAAATGATTTTGCATGGCTACCTTCTACACAAGAGTCCGAACTGGTACCGGGCTCTGAGCTTCGACAGCAGCTCTTACTCCTGACCTCCTGCGAGGCTTTCTTACTCTCTAAAAACTTGGGGATGAGGAAATCAAAGCAACCTGACTCCAAGTTGCGAAATCCTAAAATCTCAGCACTGGTATGAATGGCATGGATGTTTTCTTTGGTGAAAAGCAGCTTTGACGTGTAGGCAAATTGAAGCAAGGGTTCAAACCCCTCTGCGGTCACCTGTGGAAAACAGACATTTGTTAAACCAGAAGCATCACCGCCATAAGAAGCTGAAATAAAACTTGGCTAACCTTGTAAAGAAGCACTGGTTATTACAATAAAAATAACTGCATTTATTTATTTTTTTGAAACTTTAACATAGCATGCTCTTAAATACTGTCAAGTCACAACCACAAACTTCCATGCATTTTATTGGGATTTTATGTGATGCACCAACACAAAGTAATTCATAAGTGAACAATTCTGCAACCTCTGACCATTTTCTTCTCATATGTTAGCGTGAATTATCTTACGCTGACCAGTTTTGATGCTTCTGCTGAAAAAACTTGTCATTGTATGTTGCTTCTACTATTTTTCATTGTGGGGTTGGTTTGTTTAGGTGATGCACAGTGTTGGTTTCCTGACACATAGCACTGTGCAAGAAAATCACAAAGTTCACGTTTGGTCTCTGATCAGAAGTAAACTGATAACAGTATCTTTGCTGTGGCTCCTACATGGTTAGCAGCAAACTGCAAATGAGTCAAGTGTATTTGTATTGCACATTTCAGCAACAAGGCAAAGTGTTTTACACCACAAAAACACAACACAGTTCCCAATTACGAAACAAGAAATAAACATTCCATTTTGTCAAATGCCACCATCAAAATCATCAAACATATATACATCAAATATATTGATCAATGTTCCAGGTGTTATTAACATCAACTCTAAAACAGTGGGTTTTTAGTCAGTGTTTCAGCAGTTTTGCAGTTTTCTGGAAGTTTTGTTTTCAGACTAGTGGAACATACAAACGGAAATATGAGTAAGACTTCTTTCTGCTTTGTTTTCATAATAACTTCCTTCTTCCCTCTTTTACAGAAAAGGCAAACTCCAGGAGACGGGGATCTTTGCAGCTTCCCCAGAACTGAATGTTTAACTGTCTTGTCGTTCTCAGGAAGTCAGTTGGTGGACAGCTATATCTTGGAAGTTTGTAGTTATACTGTAACCCACCATGAGAAGCACAAAGCTTGGAATGAATAGCCATGCTTTGAGTTGGTCCACCACATAAAGTACAAATGTGGACGTTTGTGGTTGCAACATGATCAAATTCCTCAATTGAAAAACCTCAAACAGGTTATGCTTTAACATAATCTACAGAACATAACTAGCAGTTTTATAAAATCATTTAGGTGAATGCTGGCGGACCAACCTCTTCAGGTAAGGTGATGATGGGATTCTGTCTGGTGACACTAATAACCCTACTGCGAAAGTATTCGCTGCATGAGGCCAGGACCGAGCAATGGGCCCGAAAACTCTGGTCCTCCACCAACAACGTCACGTCGCACAAGATGTCCTGCTGCCTCTGCTCATTCAGACACTGGAGAACGTGGGCACTGTGCAACGCAGACTGAAAGGTGAATGCTGATGTGCGAGGAGTTTGCAGAGTCATGGTTCTCAGAGGCTCAGCCTAGGAGGCAAAAATAGCTTCTTGTAATAGTTTTTAAAAACAAGACATGCATAATGTCTTAAATATTATTTCACACACAATGAAGTGAAGCCAAAATTCTATTAGGCGAGAATAAAGTAATATTACAAGTCGACAACAAGCGATGTGTGTAAAATGTGATTATTAAATCATTTGGGATTCTCTGTTGTTTTAGTTCAGTTTGAAAATGATCTTTTTAAGGTAAATTCCAGAATAACTACAGGATCTTTTTTTATATATAACTTTCTTCTTCATTTCATGTAACTTCTTTAACTGTCAGCTGCTTGAATCTTTTACACCTTTTCAACTTGACTAAACACTTTCTATGGGGGCTGAGATCAGAACTTTATGATGGTAACTTCAAAACATTCACTTTGTTGTCTGTAAGCCACTTTTTAACTTAATTTTGTCTATTTAGAAGAGCTATTTGTCTATTTGTGACCCAGAATGGTTTTATAAATTTGGCAAGCTTCCCTCTATTTCCTCCTACTGTAACAATAGTCATCATGACTCCGTGGGAACCGATCCATGTGTAAAAATGATCGCTAATGCTTCCTGAACTTCTGTTTCACAATTCAAGCCTCATAAATGCTGGCATTGTCATCTGGGAATTACTGCCATCAGAGAAGAAAACACATCCACTGATGGAATAACCTGATCATTCAGCATGTTCAAGTATTCACCAGGTCCAATTCTTTGGGCTCATAATGTTGCAGTAGCTGCTAAATAGTGCCTATTTGCTTAGGCACTATTTGATGACTTTTCTTTGGTCATGCACTGTTATAATGTAATAGTGTTCTTTTTTTATCATTGCTTAGTCAGTCAGGGTAATGTTTTTTTTTTTTTTCTTTGTATATAAGAAAGCAATGCTAAAAGTCAGTAACCTTTAATGACCTGCAAATATTGCAGTCTGATAACGGCAAGAGGTTTTAAACAATAAATGCTATTGGCTAAGAGGCATTATCTTCTAGCTGAGGTCGATTTCATAATTACAATCAGCATTTTTTTTTAGTCCCTCGGCTCTAAGTATAAGCGGGTGGATATAACATTGTTTTATTCACAAAATATGCTTTATCAATATGCTTCAAAAGTTTGTTAATATTTTAAACATTTTGATATCTATTCATTTTTCTATTTCGATTGTGATTGCGACATACTCTATTACGTCATAATCAAGATAATCGACAGCTTTCGGTTTCAAAGTCATAATCAAAATAAACTTATGGCAATACATTAAGAGTATGACAAAATACAACGCATTTATGTTCTACTGCTACTACTGGTACCTGTAGAGACACAAAGAGAACAAACAGCTGATATGTTTAGATTAGATTAAAAATACAAAAGAAAAAA
Organism: Poecilia formosa; assembly: GCF_000485575.1. Classification (NCBI taxonomy): domain Eukaryota; kingdom Metazoa; phylum Chordata; class Actinopteri; order Cyprinodontiformes; family Poeciliidae; genus Poecilia; species Poecilia formosa. Next base: position 275,677 of record NW_006800167.1, on the reverse strand, counting down.
AAAAGTAAATATTTTATACAAGAAATCTGCGGTTGTTAATACTATGGTGAACATACCTATTTGAAATTAGTTGCAGGGTTATCAATGTGTACTTGCCTGCCCACAAAATGGATTAAAGTTTAACACTTCAGCTTTAAATAAGTTCAACAGCAAAAAAAATGCTGACTCATGTTTTGCCAAGAAGCAAGAGTAGCAACGGAAAGCGCCGAATATCTGAAAATTCTTCAGACTCCTACGTATTTCCTTTCAAAACCAAAATCTTTATGACATTTACAGATTCATGAATGTTTACAAAACGTTTTTTTTTTATTTTTTGCGATAGGCGGGCCACACCGTTAGCTTTAACTACATCTTCCTTTCTATTGTTGCCTTAAAAAAGGAGCATCCGTCAATAACTTTAAACGAACGATGTTTATTAGAAAAGAGTTAAACATTCACTGACCTGCCATGTTAGATGACTGACACTGACATAAGTAAATTTGGGAAAGAGATTGTGGTCGACCGAAGCTGGACTTTCCTCTTATTCTTATCATGTGACATTAGAAACAGGAAAACCAAACAGCGCTTACTGCGCATGCTCAGTGAACGTCAGAGAACGACTGCACACAAAAAGACTCCGGTTTTAAAGCTTTTAATTACATGAGAAATTATCATAAAAATAAACGCAGGCATTTATAGATTTCGTAGATTATCATTCGTCCCTCATTTCCCAGTTGGCTTAATGTGTATTATGCTGAATATAATGACATATTTAGCAGAACAACAAGTAACTCAAATATTTTTTTTGTCAAATATTCTTTATGCAAAACTTATACAAGTCCTAGATAGGATTTCTTGTGCATGGAGTTGAAGCAGCAAGTCGGTTGGTCTTTCCTGAGTATATATATGCACAGTTAAATTAGAGGATTCTTTCGTAGAACAGGAGGTAGGCTTGGCAGCTCTGAACTTTACTTTCACTGACAGGTTGAACACTAGTATCACTGATATGGAACCAGGATCCTCTGGGAAGGTCTGTCTCTCCTGAAAGGGAAATTGTTCATTACTGAATGTAATATACCTTGCAAAAGTAGACATTAAAAATGAACTTTATGTGAAAACAAACACAAAAGTAGTGTTTTACTGTAGGAAAGTGATATGTGGTTTTTAAATTACTGTAGAAATAAAAATCTATGAAAAAAAATGTTTTACAAAATGTGGCATATGTTTGTATTCACACCCTGGGAGATATTGCTTTGTAGAATCATGTTTTGCTGCAAGTCTTTGAGTATGTTTTTCACTAGCTTTATATTTTAAGATTTCATGGAAGACTGTGATTCAAATGCAGAAGAACTTCAAGGGCACCAATACTATTTTCAGAAACGATCTGTTCTACTGACTGACATACTCAACTGCACCTACCTTGTTTACCATTTGATGAGGATTTTAGAGAGTCGGGTCGAGTTTTTACATAGGCTGTGTAATGACCTGACCTCATAGTCCCACTGTGCTCTACGACGCCATACAGGCTGTACAAAATCTGAGTGTCTCCTTCAGAAATATTCTGTGTGGAACAAAATATTTGTCAGTAATTGCAAAACTGCTTGTTTTCAAAACATAAAGAAATATTTCCAGCACTAACCTTGCATTTGGCTGCACAATAGGGAGCAAGATCCAGAATCAGAGGAAACTGAACGTGTCTGTTCACTTTACAAATGCTGTAACCGTTCTACAGGAAAAAGACAAAGGTTATTATTATTATTATTATTATTTTAAAAAAGGCTTAAATAAACTTTATCAAGCTGTCGTACCTGCTGAAATCTTTTCATATGAAGGGTAAGTACAGACGGTGGGGAGGAGATCAACATTTGCTTCAAGGCATCAGTGTAGATGTTCTTTTTAGATCCTAAATCCATAAAAACATAATAATGATTTTTTATTACATTTGGTCACTTTTAAAAACACTAAATATTTGTGGGTCATGTTAGTACGACGCATAAACCTTCATACCTCCAGTTTTTTCGCCTTTCTTATGTCGCTTAGTGCAAGCGACACACAGCAGGCTATTGTTCTGTGTGAGCGTTTCCACTTCGGTGAACTGAAAAAGACACGACTGCACTGAACACTCTTGTTTCTCTGGGCTTGTCCTGGTGGACAGGGTGTTGAAGGCCAGCTCTGGGTCTTGGTTTATTATGGTGTACTCCACTTCGTCTTCACTCTCTTCGGCTGGATCCATGGAATCGAGATCCTCTATGAATGCATCATTCAGAGTCACTTGTTGCAGTTGATCTGCCAACTGTGTGTCCAGTTCTCCTTCCAGATCCGTGTTGGACGTTTCGTTACATGAAGTGCTGTCGTGCGAGTGTTGCTCCTCTGACAAGACAGTAAAACGGTTGCTGACTGACGAGTCAGCTAATGAGACATCGTCACTCGGTGAATCCTTGTCTTCCCCGTTCTCCTGCTCGACATTCTGATCCTGCTCAAATTCACAGACAGGTTTAGGATCTTGTTCGTTCAGTGAGACTTCCTCATGTGGCATTTGGTCAGCATTCTCTGTGTCCTTTGCATCTTCTGTAACATCAATTTGGTCACCGTCTGCGTTGCTTGGAGATGTCAGATTTCCTAAAGTTATTCTGGTTTCAAGCTTGTGCTGACGTTTCTGATGCTAAAAAAAAAAACAAAAAAACCCCACAATGTATATTTAAACTTATTTTTACACACCGGAAAGATTAATTTATACAAAAGCTCCAAAAAAAAAAAGACGCATTTGCAATTAATGAAATACCTTTGCTTGCTTCTTTGCCTGCTTTTTAGCCTTTTTCTGTTGGTACTTGCTGCTGCCCCCAGTTGTAGAATCGTCATTCTCGCGGATCAAATCAGAGCCGTTTCTCTCATCTTGGCTTGATTCACTGGTCCTAGGCAACACTTTTTGGGTTTTTTTCTTTCTGTACGCCTGCAAGAGGTTGTCAAAAAGACACACAAGCATGTTAATGGAAACATCTCTAGGACAAATATCAACACACGGTCAAAGGAAAACATTTGATTCACCTCATCGGAAACAGGAAGGGAAAGATCCAAAAACATCTCTGTGACAACAGACACCTGAAAAAAAATTAGAGTAAATTAATTATTATTATTATTATTATTATTATTATTCTGTACAGTGATATGGAATATTATATTTTGTCATTTTACAATCAAAAGCTTCAATGTATTTAATTTGGATCTTATGTAATCATAATTACATTGCATTATGTAATTTTGAAGTGGACAAAGTGGCAGGGTTTTCCTGATGGTCAGAGTTTATGAGATGGTAGAAGAAACTACAAACAGGCCAGATTTGAAAAATAGTGTTCAGATATGACTGAGTTTGGTTTATATTCTTTTATGAAAACTTTCAAATACCATATACAATTTTCCTGCAAATTCCCAATGACCGTTTACTTTGTGTTAGCTAGCATAGCAGTTAAAATCCAAATAAAACACATGTAAGTTTGTGACAAACTATGGAAGAAATGTGAATGAGTTCTGTGCTACAAGTACTCACCGTTTTGCACTGCTGGCACATTATCGTGCTGGTCATTTCACCGCCAAAAACCTGATCCACAAAGTTTTTAGGAACTCCATTTTTCTCATACTCTTTAAAAAATAAAATGTAAGGAAACACAGTTAAGACTACTAAACCAAAATCAAAACATCGATTTTGATGCATGCAAGATAGACCACACCAGGTTTAATCAACTTACCTTTAACTGCAGCTTTTATCTTGTCTTCATCTGTAACTTTACTTGACTGTTTCAAACTCTCTGCTATTCCCATGCTTACTCTCTGCAGATAAAGTTTAGACATAAATTATGAAAAAAATCATAAGTAGAACACAGTACAGATTACGAGTCTTACAGCCAGACTCAGTAACTGTTTTGTAATATACATATACATGATTATTTTGTGTACTAAATATGGGACATTATAATGTTCCATATTTATTGGACTTATAAGAATCACTATTTACAAATACTGTGTCTGGTGTAGCATAGTTCCAGAGGAAACTTTATTTCTGGTTTGACATGAAGGGAACTCCGTTAAAAACATGCATACTTTAAGTTCCTCAGCTCTCATCCCATCCAGCAGGTAGCGGAGAAGCTCCTGGCTGTCTTGCTGCTGAAATCCTTTAAACCTGGCAGCCCTGCAGAGATTAGAGGAAATGATGAACAACTTCTAATGCATCCAGGGACAGAACCAAAAGTAAAGCACAGCACTTCCAACTTAAATAATAATGACACTTACTTTTTACAAACTTGTGTGAACAACTCGCGCGGCGTTACCACACCCCTTTTAGACTCCTGGATCTCATTGAGTAGCTTACACATAGCCAATGTAAGAGACCCAGGCTGGTCTAACTGCACTAGGATGGGCTCCTGCACTCAGAGTGAATAAATATGTTTTATTAGTGACGGTCTAAAAACTGGGTGAGGTCTACGTGGGTAATGAAGTGGCTGTGCACAGTGAAAACATACCAGATTCAAGGAGGCGTCGGGTTTAATGTCGAGGCTCATTTTCTCTTCTGTTACTTTGTTGAGAATTTGTCTCAAGAGCTGAGTTTGAGATAGATTCTGCAAATGGACAGTGATGAGAATGATTAACTCCGACTTCTCTCGAGACTAAAATATGCTAAAGGCACGGCTTTACCTGCAAGACTGCGTTAAAGAAACACGTGTTTCCAAGATTGCTCAACCCTTTCACTGGAACACTGCAGCTTTCTTCGGGTGCGCTATGGTTTTGGGGTTTTACAGCATTCTCCTTTTTGATGTTTTTCTTCCGCCTGTTGCTGCCATCTTTGTTCTCATTGTCCTCACTTTCCTCTGTGTTTACAGCTTCAGTCTCTGGTTTAATTTCCATCAGATCCACATCCTCTTTCACTCCTAAATAGGGAAAACAATTTGGTCATACAAAGTGCATGTCATTTATTTCATTGGGCTGAAAAATTATGACTTTTCCTGTCCTCTCTGTGAACAAGTGCTTTGTCTCCACAAGAATTTTAAAGCCTCCCTATTATTAATAGAAAAGATGGATGACCTTTAGAAAGAGCAATTAAGTGAAGATGTAGTCTTTGTAGACTACATCTTCACAATAACTTTATTCTCCGCATTCAGGTGGAGAATACTTATTTTTTTAGTAAGTCTTCTAAACATTAAATCTACTAAAGCAATAATAATAATAATAAAAACATTTAATCCCATATTTGCATAAAACATCCAGTTACTCACTACAACCTACTTTTCTGAGGTCTCTTCATGGGATCTGTAGAAAATTGTTTTTTCAGGATGGTCAGCAGCTGTGCCAGTTGCCCTGTACCCGAGTACTGGACCTCATCATCACACATGTAACACCTTGAAGAAAATAAAATATATAACAAATGGCCGGTGGTTTTTTATACATTATATTTGTCCCTGTTTATCACACACAAAAAACATGCTCACCACACACTCCAGTTGTCCAAACCGACCACCAGGCAATGTGGATCTGACCGAGGAGTTTCATAATGCTTGATGGCATGCTGGTTCTCAGAATTTCTCCCACATCCCTAGTAAGAAGCAAAAGAGTAGTCATCTAAAAAGATTTATACACTGAAAAAAAATAAATAAAAATAAAAAAAATCAGTGCAATAAAGACCTATTATAAACCCACCCTATGTCCACATTTTAAGCACATCCATAAAGGAACTGTTTCCTCTTCAGATTCCTCTGACTTGGTCATACTAATATTTTCTTTATTGTCCTCAGGCTTGCATTCTTGACATCTCGTCCAATCAGAAACAGCAGGCAGTTTCTTTATAAGAGTTTGGTCAGTGCCTTTCCTAATATGTCTGCAGGATGGACCTATGCGATAAAAAAACAAACAAAAAAAAACAAACATTTTTATATTTTTCGGGAGGTTATTAAATAACATCCAAGTCATCTGACTTCAAAATGTACCTGTGAACTCAACGTCTTCATCCTCTCTGCAGCTCCTGTCTTTCCCCCTCTTCTTTCCCATTCTTTACCTAAGTCAATTAATTTAGTGATGAATGTCAAAAGAGACAAGGTTTACCTAAGAACGTCTACAACGAGTCACACAACACTGTAACATTTCAAAAGAACAAATGTGACAGAAACTCTTAAAGTCAACTTACTGTCGCACACAGAGGCTAAAGCCTTTACCGTTTTCAGTTTCGTTTACTTTGTTCAGCTGGGCTCTTAAGTCCGGACATCATTAACTTATTTTCGATAATAGAAACAGGAACGATTAGACGTATACAAAATACATATAACTTTGGATCAGAGCGATAAGGTGATTTGATTCAAAAACACCAGATGACACACATGCGGCCAGGAGAGGAACAAAAATGTGATGTGTGTGAAAGAAGCCACATGAACTTCCGGGATCGAACGTGAATGACGCCCCCCATATTGTGAGTGGCATTTTTTTATTGAAGAACGCATACACGCACGCACACACAGTATATTTTAAAATATGACCATTATCTTGAAACTGAGTCAAATTAAGTGAATAGATTTTCACAGGTAGGCCAAGCACGCAAGTAGAACTATTTAAATGTTTGTCTCATCGATCAACATGCTACACAAAATGAGCATACCTTTTTGTTATATAAATTCTTAATCAAATAAGATTAACGTAAGCTAATGTGTTTGTTTCCTTTGGGAAAGAAGCAAATATATGCACACTTGCTTTCCAAAAGGAACCAATAAACCACTCACATTATGGCGGAAGTGTTGACGGACCGTTAGTAATGGTCGACTACTTCCTGTGTGCGCCGTTTGTAAATGTCCGAGTTGAAATCTCCGGGAGTTAACTAGAAAATTATTTAGGATTTCGAGGTCGGGTTAATATAAATGTAACTCGACGTCACAATTTGTTTTTAAAACATGTCTTACATGGAGTGGGCCGAGTCTCAACTCGCTGAAGTTGAGCTGCTAACCAGCATGTTTCCCGGTCAGGACGAGCTGGAGCTCACCGACCAGCTGGCTTTGGCTGAACTTAGGAGCTACGTGGAAAACTCGGCTTCTGGGGAAAAGCCTCCTCCCTCCAGACCCCAGTTTTTCATCAAACAGAGACTGGACTCTTCAGTTATGAATGAGGTAATAAGTGTGCAATGATAAGCTAAAAGTTGTTAATTTATAAAGGTTGATTATTTAGTCTTTTCTATTTTAACTTGTTCTTAGACAGAGTTTATTCTGACCTGTGCCTATCCGTCTGAATATCCCAGTGTGTTACCTGATATAACAGTAAGGTAAGCATGTCTTTGGTTATTAAAATAAATGTTAAATAGAATAGGTTTTGGAAAAATGACCAAATGCTTACAACATACTTGATATACCTTCATACTGCTTTCATAGTTTCTCATTACAACCATAAGTCTCATTGAAACATGTCATTGGCTGCTCATGTGGTAGAGCAAATTAAAGTAGTGACTAAAAGTGAAGTGGAAATATAATTCTACATGGTTTACAATCAGTTTATTAATTAAGTATCCACCAGACACTGTGTCATTCAATATCACCATACAGCTGTTCTTTGAAGGTCTAAGAGGTTTGTTTGAGAATATTTCTAAACATACAGCCTGAATACCAGGGAACACATCAAACAGGTCGCGGTAAAGACTGAGTGGAGACAGCAGGGTTAGGTTCCAAAACAGTGTCCTAAAAGTTGGATACACAAACGCACAACACTGGTATTTAGTTCTATGTTTAGTATAATGATGTTCTACTTCTAACTAAATAACTCTCATGAAACAAAAGTGGAAAATAGCAAATGCTACATTTCAAACCATACTGTCATTTTGGGGGATTGGCAAACATTTTCAGTTAGAGTTTAGCATTTTCACAATAAATCACAATAAAGATAAACTGTATGATAGACTTCAATTTCTACCATCCATTCACTCTGACTGTATTTTTGCAAGAAAAAAAAAATATTGAAAAAACGTTAGAATTTAAGTGTGTATAGCTAAACGCATACACCAACTAACTTTCAGCTGCATTTGCAACAAATGTTCTGTAAAATATTGACTCAGGGGAACTGAATACAATTTCAAACGACACTTTTCAGATTTGTTTTTGGATTTATATGATCCATTTATACATCTACTGGCTTTCTTCCTTCCATTCTGACTGGCTGAAAATATCTGAGAACTGGAGAAATATGAGTTTGGTAAACTATAGAATCTTGACGGAAAAATGTTTAGGACAAGGATCTTGCAATGAATCATCCCTTTACTTCACTCTAGCACTTTCTTTGGATCTGTTTTCCAAAATGTATGTATTAATTTATCAAATGTTTTATTGATGGTCTAGGTGTTCAGCTCTTAGCAGGGCCCAGCAGACAGAGATCCAGACAGATCTCAATAAGTACCTCATGAAAAACTGCCTGGGAGACTTATGTGTGCTTGCTGCAGTGGACTGGGTGAAAGAAAACGTGGTACATTTCATTAAGAAGAGCTTATCAACAGCACCGGCTCCTAAGCTGGAGTCTGCTTCTCAACCTCCGCGAGAAGTTTTCAGTCGACTGTGGATCTACAGCCACCACATCTACAACAAGTCAAAGAGGAAGAACATTTTGGAGTGGTCAAAAGAGTTGGGCCTCTCAGGATTCAGCATGCCTGGAAAGCCTGGCATTGTGTGTGTTGAAGGTCCTCAATCTGCCTGTGAGGAATTTTGGTCCAGGTGCTTTTTTGATTACTTCTACTTTTTGAGAATTTTGTAACAGAAAAAAAAGATTGCCATTTGTTAAAAAACTACTTTTTTTATTTCAGAGTGAAGGTTCTGACATGGAAGAAGATCATGATTCGACACAGAGAGGATATTACCCTTAATCGCCAAGGCGACAACAGCAACACTGTTGAGAGTTTAGACTCCCTCCACAAATTCACAGGCTTTGAAGAGGCGATGTTTGACCCTCATGGGAACAGAGGCAATCACATGGACCTTGGACAGCTCTACCAGTTCTTAAATGAGAAGGGCTGCTGTGATGTCTTTCAGATTTATTTTGGCATTGAAGGCAGGTAGCAGTCAATGTCTGTGCACAGGTTGTGATAAAAGTAAAATAAATTAATTTATATATTTTTTGTTTTATTAAAGCAGCTCCAATGATAAAAATACAGAAAGAATTACATTGACATTTTAGAGATTATTTCCTTATTTTGGCAAAACTAAAGAAAACGGATGGAAATAAAAATGATGGCTCACTGGCAGATCCCCAGTATGTTCCTAATATTAATTTCCATTGTTTTTAGTTTTATTTTGATGCATGATTTCCATTTTTAAACAAGCTGTTCTTACAGCAAAATCTCCTTGTACTGTATGAAATGTCTTTATAGATATTTGCTGAACAATTTGTGAAAATCAGTTTACAGTATTAATGTGTTTTAACTTGTAAAAAAAAAAATCATTTTTAGCACAATTGTTTCAAAGTATAGACATCATTATCCAGATTTTTACCTGCTCACTGAAAATGTATTTTAGCACTTCGTTTTCAGATTGACTACTAAATGCCAGAAAGTCCTGTTGAATTAAATTTGAACAATTATTAACATTTTTACATGAATGCAAAGTTTTAATTTACAAACTAAAAGTGTCCAGCAGATGGCACTAATAGACAGTGGAAATGCAAACATTGCATTCTGAGAACTTGGATTATACGAACTCGAATATTTGTAACAGTAGCCATGTGGTTGTTAAATTTTCATTTTGTATAATAATATATTAATCCAAATCAATGTTGCATATTTCATTTATGGTTAACAATCCAGTTATTTAATCTGGTAAACCCTTTTCAGACAGATATCCAAAGGAAGTCATTTATACTTGCATACTTAATTTGGTGATTACCACTTGTCTCAAGGTATCTTGTTGAAATAAACTATCTGGTCTTGTTGTCTTTGCATTCTTGGCATCGAGGAAAATTTTGTTCTGGTGTGATTTGGTCTCTGTTAGGGTTGCCCCATGTCGTCAAATCTGTTTGTGGTTTTTCATTGACTAGATCTCAAGGCATCGTCATGAACAAGATGTTTGTTTGGGAAACATCAGGGTCTCATCTTTGCGTTTTGCAGATGATGTGGTCGTATTTTGACCTTCAGTTTGAGGTGAAAAAGTTCACAGCAAATGTGAAACAGGTGAAATGAAATCCAACTTCTCTAAATCTGAGCCCATGGTTCTAAACAGGAAGAAGGTGGAGTGATTCCTTGTGGTTTAAGTATGCTGGTTTAGTTTTCTTCAATTTGTTTTGGTCACACCTAAATAATTGAGATAGTCAGACAAAGATCGCACAAGCATATCTAAAATGCTGTTTTTAAATTATTTTCATTTAATTTTAAACATACTATCCAGCCAAACCTGGCCATATGTAATAAGTAATCACTTCTTTTGTGAAATCATAAATTAACTGAATTAACCAACATTTCTTAGGAAGATGTACAGTATCAGTTTTACTAACTTAATTCATTTATTATTGCCAAAGTTATAGGGAAGAAAAACCTTTATTCGAACCTGAATGACAAAGTGAAGTAGGATAAAATATTGATAACAAGAAAAAGAAACAACTCTAAATATTAATATGATATTAAACTTAATTTTTTCACAGCAGGCTTTCTTGGTGATTGTGAAGACCAAACTACTAATTTGAATTCAGACTATCCCTGCATTTATTTACCGAGATTCCTTCTACGAGATACCAAACCCATCGCTACTCATTGCATGTTCTTTGCTTTCCTCACTCAATTTCAGATAACAGTTTTCGCTAAATAAACACTACCCTCCAAACACTGGGCATCTGTGAGCATCTTTTTGTGGCTTATTAAGATTGGCCAGTCCTCTTCTTTATTTGGCCCAAAAAATACAGCAAAACCTGCACGTTTATAGCCTAAAGCTTCCAACCAAACTTTTCCTAAACAAAGACTCGGAAAATCAAGCTTGGTTTGTTAAGCAGAGGTCCAAATTGACATTTAGACCTCTAAAGGTTCATTTAAGGAGATCTCACATTTCCTTCAAACAAAAAATTTAAAGCATGAAAGATATTTACTATCATGCATATTTAACAGTAATAGCTCTGGGGCAACTGCCTTCAGTTAAGTTAAAGCTGGCTTAGAGATAAACACATTTTTAGTGTTTAAATTAGTGAATATTTTCTGTGGCGTAGTTTAGAGGTCATCTGGATATATGTCCTTTGCTCACAGAAGCAATTTTTTTTTTTTTAGAGAAAGCTTTTAGATGTTCAGATAATTAGATTTTTTTCGAAATTCAGTAATTGCCATAGGAATGTAACTGTGCTATTCTACCGCGAGTCCAAAGTTTCAGTTACCTTTCTTTAACAAGCTGTATGATCATAATACTGCTCCACATATGGCAGGATATTGGAGTGGGATGATTATCCTTCTTACCTGGACAATGTGAATTTAAGCTCCATGTCAATGAGATGGTTCAGTAGATCAAGGCTCTGCGGTTGTGGGAATTTATGGGGCATTTCGGTTTTCATGGGCCTCTGTGACTTCAGCATCATTATCACAAAACGGCAGCGAGACGGTGGTGCAGGAGGTGAAGGTTAGGGCAACAGTGCGGTTTATTTCCCCCCCACCTATTCGCTTCACTGTATTTCATTGTTCAGTGACATGGTAATATTTTTATGTGAAGTAAGAGCTTGATTGTGACTAGCAAGCATAAACTGAATGGTAGGTATGTTTGAAGGTTCACTTAATAGAAATCAAGAATTTAAATGTAAGGTGTCAGTTAATATCGAATATTGAGATTGATACCATCCCACAATATTTGTGAAATGTTTAATGAATATTTCAGGATTTATAAAGCTATAGGTTCAAATAAAAGGTTTTAGGCAGGTTAAATGTTGGTTGCAGGAGGTTCTTTTTGTGTCTTCACTTTGTGTAAAACCAGATTAGTTGGACATGGGGGCTTGTAGCATCCAAAAGAGTTGTGGCAGAAACACAAAACTGTGTTTCTGCCACCTTAAAACAACTCAAAAAGTCACAAGAAGGTATTTCTAAAATCTTTTAGCTGTCATATTTGTGTTGCGCAGTTGTATAAAAAAGATTTATGTTGAAGGTGGTGGAACACCATTACAACCTTTGTTTTCTACACCTCTTTACTTTTCTGAGATGTTTACCCTCCATAAAAAAAAAAGCTTCACGTTTTGTTCTCAGGATGCTTCACACAGGAAGATTGTTAGCAGTCCAACACCTCTTACATCCATTTCCAAGCACATAATCAACAACTTCTGCGTCTGTATCCTCTCAATTTAAACGTAGAGGTTCATAAAATAGCAATCTTATAATATGCAATAACAATTTTGAGATTGGAGTTCCATATGGTTGAAGTAGCAGTTTGTGTTGGTCTTGGGCTCTCCCAGACTGGACATACATAGACATGCTAGACGTACATGGAAAAAACGGCACAGCTTCAAACGGAAATAGACCATTAAACAGCAAAGCATCCAAAAGGTATGCACGAGCAAAATGTTATGCGTCATGGGAAATGAACACAGTGTATTACCCTCACAACACTATTCCATTTGTAGCAAATAAGGGAGGGAAATATCATGAAAATACTAAGGTTTGCAATCCTAGATTGTGAAAATCAGAAATGATTAAAGGGATATAAAAGCACTGCGCATTTAGACCACACCGCTAGATGTATTTCTACTTAAATAGTTTAGCAAAATGGGTCACATTTTCACTGTTTTCTGTGTTTGTGGAGCAAATTCTGTGCTGTGCCTTGACATAGTGAATTCATTACGATTATAAAATAGAACTTGGGAAAATGCATTCATACAAAATTACTCACTACGTTAAAAGAGCAATATCTCACCATGACATTGCTCTTATGGTGTACAGGCAGGAAGCCTGTACACCAGAAGTACATTTGATTTGACTGTAATGATGGAGTACACTGAAAGAATGAAGGAATGTATTCATTTGTATTCAGTGCTTGAAGTTTCTACATTGATTATAGTTGTAAATCCATTACTATGTCACGGGGGCTGTGCTCCAGAACTCCTAAAGGAAAAACAGTCTGTCAGTTCTCTATGTGTTGAATTACCATTTTCAATTCAGCCAAAATAAACTTGATAATCAAAGCAATTAACAATGCGATCAATTGTATTTCTAAGTGTTGTTTTAAAACTTTACCTGGTCTCTCTTTGGGATTCTGGACTTTCCCTCCTGATGACCCCTCAAGGTGAACCTTTGTATGGTTTGTCGCCCTCTGAATACCAAATATGGTTAAATTAAACATGTTCTCTTGTCTCACTTCTCTTTAATCAGTTTTCCTACCAAGCTCTCTGACTGGAGTAGTCCCAGAGCTCCACTGTTCCACTGACTGGCCTTATAAAGCACATAGCCATGGTTTCTCTTCTGGAAAAATGTAAACCTCACATCCTACTGACCATTTTGTGCTTTTTGATTGCCTTAAGCAGTTATTATCCACTACAGCGCTACAAATCAATTCTGTCAGCTGTCAGGTATTATAGATATTTGCTTGTCTGTAATGTGTCTTTGTTTCTCAATTTAAACATTTTTGATTTTAAGAGTTACAGGATTTTCTCTACCCAGTTTCTCTGGATTCTCTATCTCAGTGCACTGTAGTAAGTTCCCCTATTTCACATTGGAATGGGGGAAAGGTGTGATTAATCATTCATGATTCTATCCAACTTAGTTCAGTTCTATGTATTTATACCGCACCAACTCACAACACATGTTGTCTCAAGGCAGAAAAAACAAAAGGTCAGTTTAGAATTTCTGGTCGAAGATGAAATTGGTATGTGTAGAAAACGCAGAGCACCCAGGAAAAATATGCAGACTGAACATCAAAAAGGAAATTTGAAAGAGTCCTCCTTGCTGAGAGGCAGCAGTGCTGACTAACACACCACTCTGCACCCCATGCATCCATCCATCTTTTGTCTTCCGCATATCTGATATGAGGGTTTAGATTGTGGAACCCAGAAGTCCTTCTCCCTTCAGCCGCACTTCAGCTCATTTTGGAGGATCCTTTAGTGCCTTGATAGATCTAAAGTCCATTTAGTAACCTCTGGGTCCTTCCTGGATCAGTGAGACATCTTAACATTTTATGGACAAGCCCTGGTAACTATTTTTTTAAACAGCACCATAAAATATTAATATTAAAAATAATAACATATTGCAGCTCGACTATTGAATTATTCTGGTATATTTTCCAAAATCCTACAAACTGCACCACAATCCTACAGCTGAAAATCCAAAAGAGTCAGCTGAGGTGAACACTGCTGAGGTGAACACTGCTGAGGTGAGCACTGCCAACATCTCATTACAATAAAAAAGTAACAGCTGTATACTCGCTCTCTGAATAAGTACGCATTTTTAATTAACATTTTTTGACTATTCTGTTTTAACTGCTTGTGCTTAACTTGTTATGATTATCTTTGAACAACATGATTAAGATTTTTTTTTGTGTGTGTGTGTGTGTGAAGAACCAAATGTTGAATTACAAAGATTAAATTTCATGTCGTCCTATGATAATACTATGATAATGAAGCTAATGGCACCACCTGATTCCCACCCACATCTAGACAGCTGGCATCCTGCAGGCACAGCAGTTTGTCAGAACCTTTTCAACATGCTGTTTACATATTAATATTCTGTTGGCAGTAAGAGCTGCCAGTTTGTCTGGAAAACACCTACAGTGGAACATTGGAAAGAATATGTAGATAGATGTCCATTCGTCCGTTCAGGATCAGCTTCGCTTCCTACCTTCAGTTGTCCACAGAGGATAAACTAGGTATACTTTAGCATAGTCTTCAGTCTGTCATAGGTCCAACAAAGAGACACAGGACTGACATGCATGCAAAAACACTCTCTCACCTAAGGGCAACTTAGAGTGGGCAATTATTCTAATATGCATGTTCTAGGATGGGAAAGTACCAAGAGAAAACACACTCATGCACCTGGAGAAGAAGCAAACACAACACTGAAACGCTTGGGTTGGATTTAAACCTAGAAGGCAACAATCCCGTGACTGAGGTGTTAAAGGAGCCCAGACGGCTCTAATGGCGGCCTTCATCTCATCTGCATAGCTGGGTCTGGTGTCTCTGTTTGTCCTCTTGTCCTCCAAAGGTTTTCTATGGGGTTTAGGTCAGGCCAGTTTTATGGCCAATCAAGCAAAGTGGTACAATGGTCAATAAAACAGGTATCAGAACCTTTAGCAGTGTGGAAAGCTGCCAAATTCTATTGGAATATTTAATTTGTATCTCCATAAGGCTTATCAGTCGAGGGAAGCATGAAGAGCTATGGAATATTCTGATATACCACTTCACTGGTTTAGGACATTATATAACACCAGCAGATGACATGACTCTAAATGATCACTGATCACTCTGGATCTCACTCCTCATTGCTGACAATGAGATATCATAATAAAAATAAATTAATCCCTGAATTATATCCCACCATTTATGCATAATTAATCTATTGTTCATATATCTTCAAGAATATTGCCTCAGGAAATGAAAGCAACGTCTTGCTTAAAACAAATTCAGACAGTGTGTTCAAAGTCTTGAAGTCTTTTTGGTCATTTTTAATTGATGTTTATGTGTTTATGCACAAAGAGATGCAAAGATTTATCAGCAAAGTTGATTGTTACGAGAAAACGAAAATGACAAAATATGACAATTCAGTGTACACAGATAACGAGTTTGACTTTTAGAACTCAATTATGGAACTACATGAAAGTTTTTTATAATATGAGATGCATCTGTAAGTGTGACGATATTGCTATAAATAGTGCCTTTTCTCTTACTGTGGATGGATTCACAGTCATGACAAATATTGACAAAGATTTCATGATTTTAACATAAAAATAATCTGGCCTTTACCAGGCTATATAATTAGGTACATCTAACTTTAAAAAAACAAACAAACAAACATATAATTGTTTCTCAGATATTTCAAACCCAAGATGACATGTCTTGATATTTGATATTTAAAGCCAGTCATCTCCAAAAGGGCCTCAAATTATATTAGTCCATTTGTGCTTTACAGAGTTCACATAGCACTGCAAGCTCTATCAGCTCTTTATATTTCCAAAGAAAATGATTCGTCGTGAGACGATGATTGCTTTAAAAACGTTTTTCAAATTAATTAAAGTGGTACTGTAAATGAATGCGTATTTAGCATTTCTCTTCAATCATTTACACTGTACTGTCTCTAGACATTTGCTTTACTTTTCTTCTTCCATCGTTCATCTAAAATTACAAGAGGTCTGTCTTAAAATAATCTTCGATTAAAACCGTTTTATTGGCTTTAAAAAGAAAACTTATGTATATTAAAAAACAGAGAAATCTTCTTGATGTCATTTTACTGAAGCAACAGTTATTCAATAACATTCCAGCTTTAATTAAGTCCCTAGCGAGTTATTTGAAGCAATCGTTATTGCTCAGATTCCAACAGATGGCAAGCTATTTATTGCATAGCTTTGTGCTACAGGTACTCCCCTCCATTCTTCCACCACTTCCACATATAGCAGCCCTTTTTGTGCTATTTTGTCCATGTCATTTTAAATTTACCCTAACAATTGCAGACAGTTTGTTTTAATTAGGTCTGAAGGTACGGTGCAGAATAAATCAAATGGCAGACATACCATCCCTGAGCAGGCTATTTAAAGATGAACCACAGAGAGTGAGAGTCAGTTTAGATGAATGGGTATAAAATACATGCTTAGCCCCGTTTCTGCCATCAATCCATGGGCCTGCGTGTGGCCTCATTCGAGCAGGGAAGCCACTATCACACAAAAAAGGAGCCCCTCATGCGGCAAATCAAGGAATCGTTTCTGACTGTACACATTCATCCAAGCTAACAGCATGGTGATGCATCCTCGGGGATTTATAAGTTTAGGTTCTTTGTTCCAGATCATTTGACACCATCCTTATGGAGCACATCACTAGAGCTTTGAGTGATCTGCAGAATCTCAGGAAATATGATCAGTAGCAGAGAAATGTCTAGAAAATATTCTTTAATCCTGTGTTCAAATCATCTTGGGAAGGATTTTATAAGGTAAGGAAAGGTGGATTTGATCCCAATGTATCCCAAAATATTGGGATAAATAAAAGCAGGCGACAGTGCTCCCAAGTCATCAAACCTCAAGCAACTTGGATTTTGAGCCGCTCCAGTCTTCCTCCAAACTATGGGACTTTGCAAGCATTGCCATCGCTGTGTAGAACATAACATGATCAAAATATAACCTCTCCGTATTGAATGAATTCTTACAGAATATTCTAATTTTCTGAAAAACCTAATTTTAGGTTTCTGCTTGCTGTAGGCCATAGTAATGTCTGCACTAATAAAATTGTCCAAAATTCCAGAGAAAAACATTTACACTTACTCGAATAGTTTGTGCTTTCCTCAAACGTAGATGTCAAAATATTTGTGCAGTCTGTCATACCATGTTTATGTAACTGACAATAATTTCACAAAAATTATCAGGAGAATTGGAATTTTGCCTTTTTTAGTGATCTACAATATCTACAATAAAAAGCGATGTTGGGCTGCTGGCACTGTATTTAGTGCCAGATTTGCAGTTTGCAAAATTTCTATAATTTTTTTCTTGATGAGGAAAAATAGTTCCAAAATTGTTCTGATAAGTTACATATAAAACCATGTAACATATAATTTCTGTCAGGTGTGTAGATCTGAGGTTAGTGTGTTTAGGGTGACAGAAGGAAGAGTGATCTTAAGGCATTATTCATACAACTCTTGCCAATGCTTCTTATTACTTGTACCGACTAAAAAGCTCATTCATATTGAAAATTAATTAAAGCTTGGTCCAGGTGAAAATATTTATTCTACATACCTGTCTATTAAGCATGCAGCTTCCAATTCATCTTTAAAATCCCAGTTTGTGTCCCATATGGACTTTCTAGATTTTTACCAATCTCGAATAAAACTGAGGGATAAAGAAGAACCTACCAGGCTGTTGATGCTTGGACTAGACAGACTAAATGCTTAAGAGGATTAAATTACACTGCACGCAAAAAAAAAAAAGGATTTAAAAACAGGAACTCGTGTTATTAATGTAATTTCAAAATCAAAAAAAGTATTTCATACATAATGTGTGCAAATGTTAATGTTTCTTTTTGAGATACAAATTTTTCCCCAAAGAGGTTTTTTTTTTTTTGTTAGACTCTTCTGTTCTGCGATGATAAGAGCTTATTGTGAGCGGGATGACTTATGTGGACTGTGCCCACAGGGTACAGCGGGGATCAGTTTCTTCACTTTTGTCAGACTTACAAGGCCTCCTTAGAGGTCACGCTGTGATTCTCACATAGCCCAGGGTACGGTTCTCAAATTTCAAGGGTAAGGAGAAAATCCATTTGCCAGCTCACTATTTGTGATTGCACAGAAATGTTCCCCTGTCTCAATATCCAATTACTAAATTATGATGGATTTTAAGCATTATTTTCTGCAAGGCATTACTCAAGACAGTCTATCACAATTTACATAGCTTAACGAAGCACTGAGCTTTTAATAATGAGAAGGAGTGCAATAGAGGGAGCTGATGTTTATTTGAACTGGCTGGGCTTTTGCTGGTAATGATTATGAAGTGAGCACTGGGAGCGGTGTCTGTGAGAGGAGAGGGGGAGCTGTGCTGCGTGAAGCAGGCAGATGGTTGGCCGGACAGTCTGTTGATAATGGCGACATTAGTCTATTGGGAAGCAACATTATGCTCAAGGTCAATGGGAGCTGAAGAATGGAGGAACATTACGACTTGCGTCTTGTGTCCTGGAACGAGATCTTCCTGCAAGGATGTTGCGATATTTAATGTGACCCCTGTAATCTGCACAACGCTTCCAAATTAATTCCCAAATTTCAAAAGGGCAATTTGTGTCACTGAAGCAGTGACAATAGACGATAAAAGGTGTATTATTTTATTTTTGCTTCATTGGTATGTCTTGCAGCCAGTATGCAGGTGGCTTTCAGATCAGTTTTTAAGGTTCAGTAATCAGCTTTCGATTTACCTCTGATCAAAAAGATCTTACACAGATCATTACACTTTATTCACATACATATAAGCTAATGTGCTGTGCATAAAATGAATACTTGTGCACTTATTTTTAGAATTTTAATTGTTAAACAATAATTAAAAAAAAAATGTATGTGTATTTAGTTTGTGAGAACATTTATCCTCACTAAAAGCCTTTGAGTGCCCTGAAAATATATTCATACTCTTGAGCTTTTTCATATCTTACAGCCACAAATTTAAAAGTATTTTTTTTTGTGGGGATAGCGGTTTATGTGATAGACCAACACAACATTCTCAAATTAGGATTGTTGTTGGGGGACTCATGAACTTATATATGTTCATATGTGTGTGTGTGTGTGTGTGTGTGTGTGTGTGTGTGTATATATATAGTAATAGAAGTTCAGAAAAAATAATTATAAAAAATAATACGGAGGAAAAAAAACTCAGATGAACCAGAAATAATGTAAATTAACATAGAATCAAGCAAGGAATGGGAAAAAAAAGAACAGTTGCTTAAATACCAGAGAGGAGTAATTGCTGGAATGTCAAACTGGGGAGTTAATTAACGCGGTGCGTGTCGGCATGGGTGGGGAACAGGAGTGAACTGTTGAAGGAGAGTGAATAATGAACACAGACTGAATACACAGTGGAACTAAACAGGACACAGAAGAGTCTTCTAAATAAAAATCTAAACACAAACACTAAAATAAGACCCTGAACCTATACACAAAAAACACAACAATGTTAAAATTCAAGTTACAAAATAAAAAAAAAAAGAGTGAAACACATAGAGTCATTTTCCCCTTGTAAACAATAAAGTCCAAAAAGTAATAATATGGAAAAAGAAAGTTCAAGGATCATGACAAAGGCAGGGCACAAAGGCATGTATCTATTTTCTAATGAAAATAGACACATGATTTTATAAAGCCTTTTAAAAATAAATGTCTTAATGGTGTTTTGTAAGAGTCCCTCTGATGGCTGGATTAACTTTGTCCATTTTCCCATCAACTCTGACCAGCTTATCTGTTCTGGCAGAGAAAAAAAAAAAAACATTCCCACTGCTTGATGCCGCCGAGATCAAGACCTCTTTCACAAAGATGACCTGACTGAGAAAGGCAGCAGTATACGTCATAGTAGACAAGAGAATTAGGGGTGTCAGAGTAAAGAGGACTGAATACAAATGCATGCCACACTTTTCAGTTGTTTTCTAAACAGCTGAAGTGTAAATATATATAATTTTCCTTTCCCTTCATAACTATGAACTAAATTGTTTTGGTCTATCACATAATATACCCAAGAAACATATTGTGTTTTGCAGTTATACGTGAAAAATGCAGATTTTTTTTTATAGTATTAAAATCCTAAATAACACTTCAGTTGTTTGTCTCATGAATACTTACCATGAGTTGATTATTATTTAATCAAATACTATATATCTTAAAGGAAAATTCTGTTAGGGTCCCAAAAGTTCATGTTTCAACCGAGCACCTTATTTTCAGTTTTCACTTCCCACAGTACTTTCTCTACTTTGTCAAAGCTGTCAAAGCAAATAAAATCCAAAACTACTTAAAAGGCAGCCTGCTGACATCTCTGATAATATTGAACTCTGTTTCCCATGAAATGGGAAGAAAATCATGTAGATTTTTATTTTTATTTTTCTAATACTCGTTAAATGATTGGAAACGGGAGACTCCATCCATCTTTCTAAAATTAGGCACTTTGTATACATGTGTTATACTGCAGGCTGAGCAAGATTTAGTGTTCCATTGTGTAACAATTGCAGTGCAGCTTCAGCCTAAGCGCTGTCAATCAAAATATGCCACTTTCACTCACCAGAAAACGTAAAAACTCATATTATGACTGCAGGTATAAGAGCTCTGTAATTCCCACGTAAAAATCTTTGATCTTGAGTTTTCTTTTCACACCACAAATCTAGTCACAACAAAATTACAATTTTCAAGTTCATGTTTTTAATTCGCACTTTGTCCCTCTTTTTTTTTCTTTTTTTTTTACTTTTTTTTTTTACAGTGGCATAGTTGAAAAATGAATATTCAGTACTGAGAGATAAAGCAGACCTCAGACACCCTCCATAAAAAGCAAAGTAATTACAGCAATTCAATCTTTGTACAAAATGACTATTTATAGCATCATACGGAACCAATAAAATAACATGTATGGGCATTGGGAATGTGGTTCAATTTCTTTGATACAATGATTATATACAATTTGAGGATGTTTGATTCACCAGGTCCTCAACATGTCATGTCATGTACTGTTTGCAGCAAACTCAAAGGCCATAACGGTGATCCTTGTACTGTTCTTCATGATAAATTACAGAATTATAAAATGGAAAAGGTAATGTCAGACAACTACTTCAGTGTTAACAACAATAATACTAATTAATATAGTATCATATAATAAATCTGAATCAGTCATAATAATAAATACATATAGTCATTTTTTTTTCAATTGTAAGTAATTCATTAGAATCCCTGTTTGAAGAAACCTTCAAAAGTGTGAAAACACTCATCGTGACAGGAATGGAATGCATTCCTCTTCCCTCTACTGAAAACATCTGGTGTGCCGTGAAAAAGTATTTTCCCCTTTTCAGATCTTCTCTGTTTTTGCTTTGTTGACACACTGGAATGTTTCAGATCATCAAACAGCTTTTTTCAAGATAAGCTGAGTAAATACAAACCCAGCGCCGCTGCATTTGGATTTAAGTCCAGACTTTGACTAGGCGACAAAAGGTGGCCCAGTCACCTTTTGACTAGGCCACCTAGTCAAAAGGTGGCCTAGTCAAACTCTCTACCATGCTAGAGAGTTGGTTTCATGGTTCCATAGAGTAAGTCATGCTTCTCTGGAAGCAGCCAGAGTCCATCACAATGCGGTAGAGCTCCACTCTTTGTAGTCCACTAAAAAATTTCCCAAAGGATTTCATGATAACCAAGATAGCTTTTGGCAAATATGAAACTGGTATTTCACTTTGTATTTTTCTTTTTGTCAGAAAAGATTTCTATCTTTTGATCCCAATACTATCCCATAACCATTCCCTTCTTTTTTGATCCTATTATTGCTGAATCATGAAGACTGACATTAACTAAGGCAAGTGCCGCCTGCAGTACTTTAGATGTTGTTCTGTGACTTCCTGGATTAGTTCTATATGTGGTCTTAGAGTAATTTTGTTTGGCTGACCACTCCTGGATGGGTTCACCACTGTTCCATGTTTTCTCCATTTGTGGATAAAAGCTTTCTCTGTGGTTCGTCAGAGTAACAAAGCCTCAAGAACTACTTCGCTACACTTTGCAGATTGATGGATGTAAATAATTTTGAATTTATGTGGACCGGGTCCTAATGTGTGGCTTTGTGGCATATTTTAGCCTACCTCATGTTGTCAGACAGGTTTTATTGAAGTTATTTATCGATTATACAGCTCTGAAAGTAATCAAACCAGGGTGTGGCAAGAAAAATTTGAATAAAAAAATGCATTGTGGTCTAATAAGATGGGGGACTTTTAAAAAATACATTAATGCCAGGTTGGTTTGGTAAGCTTTTAAAAAACAATGTTTTGTCATTTTTGAAGTTATCTTTGTCAAAGTTTAAAATTTGTCTGATCTGAAACATTTGCCGTAATAAATGAAAAACACAAACAGACAAAATCTGTAAGGAAACATAAACTGTTTCACAGCTATATACATGGCTTGTGGCAAAACAAACTGGTTAGATAAATATAGAAAAAAAAGTCATGAGATGTGGAATACATTAAATAGTGTATATGCTAATATACAAAACATAATGTGCCAGGGATCCCAAGATTCAACAATATTGTTCACAAATATTCACGTTAGCAAAGTATTTTACAGCAATATCCACACATTAAGCATAGTTGTTGTTCAATAAAATTCAACATAATTAATAAAGCCCCACAAAGTCCACTCATTCAGTTTGGATTTTACATTAAATAGCCAACCAAAAAAACAAATATTCCTGATCCATTATGATGACCAAAATTTTTATTACACGTCAGACTCCATTTCTCCATCTAGACTCATTTTGAATCCTGAGACAAGATACAGTTCTCGTATTTTCCCTCTTTTTTTTTTTTTTAGTCCTCAGACTTTGTGCTTTAAAATTCCGACTTTCATAGTATAAAATAACAAGATAAAAGACAACTGAAAACTAATAGGTGTAAGAGCATACACCTTCATAAGAGGGAGGTGGTTTCTTTTTGGGACAATCACATAGATTGTGCTTCTATGTTTTGTTATATCAAAATGTCTGTCATGTTATGTCATACATTATGGCTATGGTAGGATAAAATCCAGGAGACATCCAAGACAATTGCTTAATTCAGAAAGAAAAGTCATATTATGTAAATGTTTCATAAACTGATGTGTTCCAGCTATTCTGTTCTCACAGTAAAACACTTTGAAAAGCTCAACCTTGACTGTCTTAAAATCGAGCACATCTTCTGTCCCTTCTGTGTTTAACAATTCTGCAGACAGTTATGTAAGGGAGCAGAGAAACCTGTTAATGCAGTCAATGAAAGAAATGCAGAAAAAACGTCTCGTTTAGGCACCAGAAAACTAAAATCTAATCCAACCATTAGTTTGTATTGATTACAAAAGGAGAACGCTATTTTAAAGTCAAGTTAAACCAAGCAGGAGTTTTCTGAAAAAAAAAAGATAAATGAGGAGTAAAACCCAGATCATGTTGTAACACTGAGGCAGCTCGAAATTGCATGTCTCTTGTTGAACATTGAAACGAAGGAGAAAGAAGCCAGAGGTCTAAATGAAGTACTCCTTCTTTTCCTCTGCATGCACATGGTTTCCCTCAGCGTTGATAATAGCCGTGTCGGCGTCGGGGGCATCCTCTGCTCCTTTGGCCTCATGTGTTAGATACGTTCCTGTAAATGTATATGCAGACAAATCAAAAACCCACCGGTGGAAAACCTCACAGCATCTTTTCATTCAATACAAAAAAAGAAAGCAAGTGACCTCTTTTACCTTTATGTCTAGCCAGATATCTTCCAAGAACTATTATCAAACACAAGGTGATGAAGACCACGACTGCAACAACCCCGCCGATTAAAGCGTGGTCAGGTCCACGTTGTCCTAAAGCATTAGGATCTGAAAGAAAACAATGAGAGAAGGCATGGATGCGAGGGAGCAAAATCAATAGGAAGATGCCACTGAGATGCCACAGAGTTTCTGACATTTAGAAAACTACTTGGCTGCAGTATGTATGCTGAAGATAATGTCAGATGTCGATTTTAAGGAGCTTATTTTATATTTTTCAGCCAGAAAACTTAAAAATCTTGAAAACAGCTAACCGTTCTTTAGAGCATACTTTTCTGAAAGCAAAACAGATTTTTGTCACGTCCGCTAAAACAGGAGGGCGCTGCCAGATAAACATAATGGGATTGGACCCAATGACTCTTTATGAAACCTCAAAGAGTTTTCTTGATTTAAAAAAACTAAAATATTGTATTGGGAATTTGGCGACAGCATGTGTGGTTTCGTATCAAAAACAGTGAGCTGCATGGAAACAACTTTGCCTTAGGATTATGAAATAATAGGAATCTTAGATTTAATGGGGAAAAAAAAATCTACAGATCCAGGCTTATTTAACTTTTCATGGACAAGTGGCAAGCTGTTTAAGGTAAGCTAACTGCAGACAGCCTTAAAGAAGAGTGGTAAGACACAGATAAACTGTCGTGGATCAAACAAACTTATTATATGTAGAGTAGTGAGACTTGCAAAAACAATGAGGTTATGTCAATCAGAATGCTGGCAATTTTTTTTTGGGCTTTGAAGTACAATTTTTGACAGAAATGGTTATTCTAAACAGCTAAACAGTGGTTAGCTACAGGCAGACTGGACTCATGACAGCACTTCTTAAAATCCTTCAGCTGTCTGCCAGATCGTGGGGTGAACAAGCTTCTGCTCCTAGACAACAGTTTTCCTGGCCTCCTCGTCCTCATTGAAGAAACTACTATACAAGTCTTCACTTTATGAATATTTTTGGCGTTACTACTTTTGTTTTGGGTGGACATTGGGCTCTGTACTGATGACTGAGTTTGAAGTGTCAAATTCAACTTTAAATTGCAGTCATAAACGTAATAACCAGAACTCAACTGAAGAAAAATGTTTGTAAAATTGCTGTGTGCCTATTAAACCAGTGACCAAAACAATGAACAAATCTTCCTGAACTGCACAAATAATTTCAGATGCAACCGCAAAAACCTCTATAAAAAGCTGCCATAAAGAAGAAATGCTTTAATTTTGCCAGAGTTGAATGTGCTCATTTTATACTTCTTGTTTATTGATAATTTTTTTTTCAGAAAAGAATGCGCATTTAGGTTTCTGAGCAGAAAACGAGCACAGCATTTTTTTCAAGCTTCAGTATGATGCCCCCGTGTCCGTCCTATTATATACCGAGCGCCTGTGTCTTTATGGTGCACCTCTTGTGTTCTCATTATCTCAACCTGATAAATAGCCATGGCTCATGCTCAGTTTTGCAAAGTGACCCTGGGAAATGACGGTTATATTAACAAACCCTGCAAACACAAAAGATTTTTACCATCCCAAAATACAAAACTTGAAAGGATGAAGTTGTGTGTCATGCTTCTTCTTTTTTTTTATTTTTTTTTTTATCCCATGCATTTTAAATACAATACAGGGACTCATGAGCTGCAACATCAGGTTTTGAGACAATGATCACGTTCCAAAGTAACCTGGGTTTGGTTAGATGTTGATGGGTATAATGATTCGTACCAATGAATCCGCTGTCAGCAGATGGCATAAGCAAATGTCATGTGACATGTTCACATTCACTCTCATCACTGTGGTAATTATTGTTTGGCAGTTCCTTACAAAATACAAACTGGAATAGGCAACCACATGTACCCAAACATGCTCTGTCAATGTAACCAATAAATCCTTTCTTATTTTTATCCTGAGCTAAAATGAAAAGCAAAATTAAGAAAAAGGCCACAAAAACAGCAGAATGACATGTAATGCATCACAGAAAGCCACAACGGAAAACTAAAGAGTGCCAATACCACGAAACAGCTGATGGGGAAACTTTTCTAGCTCAGATACCAGTTCTACAGAAGTGCACTTTAGATTTTTTTTTTGTTGTAATTAATGCAATGTTTATTTACACCAACTATCTGCATGGATGATGCTATATTAATTTGTCATTTATGATTATTTTATTTAGTCTTGTACAATATTCAACCTCTGTTTTTAAAAACACAAATCGGATGAATAAGTTTGAATTTGTGAACTTTTTGAAATCGGCACAGGTAAAAGCAGATTTCTTTGTACAGCGTGAATTTCTTTCAGCAGGTGTGCAATCTCATCTGAACTCTGGTGTGCAAACAAGTAAACATTGGTCCAAATGCAAACATGTATCTCAATTTGATTATAATTTACAATGTTGAGGCGTTGCAGAATTTTTTATTATTAGTATTTCTTTTATCACTGGTACATTTGTCTCGTGTGGAGAGCGGAGTGCTGAAGAATCTTCTGTGTTCCACATTATGGATCAGTAGGGCTGGCTTCAAAACAGACCATCACCATGGTACTAACACCACCACATTTGACAGTGTTATTAGGCTGTAAGTCTTACTTTAACTCCTACATTTTTCTCATCATCTCATCAAATAGCTCATTTCTATCACTTACAAACAAAAAACTTTACTCTAAAAGACCTCTGACTTGTCTATGTAGGCAATTGTAGGTTTCATTTGCGCATAATTAAAATTATGGTGCGGGAGCTTCTTCCTTGACTGGCACCTTCTCAGTCCAAAGCGACGTTAAGTTTGATTCATCGTTGACAGAAACACTCCGGCAGTTTTTAAGTTTAAGGTGGCTTGAGGCTGAGTAGGTCCTGGAGTGTCCTTGAACATCCTCACCTTTTATCTGAGGATGAGAGTTTGGATCAGGTGCTAAAAACCTTCATACAAGTGGGTGCACCAACAAGACAATGATCCCAAACACATGAAAACTGGTTTTGGAGTGGATCAGACTTCTAGTATTGCTTGATCTCAGCCTTTTTTTTTTTTTTTTTAACAATGTGTGGATTATAATTAAAAGCTGAAACTATGCTGGTCAAAGAGTTGTGCCTAGAAAAGTGGTCAAATATTCAACAAGAAGCATGCCTGAAGTGTGGCAGTTTCAAAAGAATCTGTGGTCAGATTGTAACTTGCTGAAGGACATATGACCAAATATGAATGGGAGTGCACTGCATGCACAATTTTGAGCCTTGCAAAAATGTATGCTGTGTCAGCATTCCTTTCTGGGTATATAATGTATCATGTCCAAAAGTAATATGGCATTCTCCAAGAATTGAATTTTTGTTCCTGAATTTAAATATTAAAATTATTTTTTTCTCTGCTAACATCAGATTGTCATGCAACTTTCTGACTGATACTTTAAGGATGTTCTAACAGCATGTGTTAATTTGGCATATTATTGAAAGGATTACAATGTAAAAGTGATATTAACACAGTGCTTGATTTTTTCAGTTAACTTGATTAGAGAGCTCACTCATTTTGTTATTTAAAAGACATTTGAAAACCATTTCCTTAAAATACCGCCTTTCATAACGACGTCACTTAGCGACGGAAATTATGGTGCTATTACATTTCCTCAAGTACTTTTCATAGCACTCCATTGACAATAAAGCTTGGCTAATTGCTTTACAATGTATATTAAGCACCAAGCAAGCAGTACTAATGTGACAGTCTGAGGCATCGAAAATTTCTTGGCGTCGTTCTAACATGAGCAGCATTCCATCTGAGGACAGTGAGTCACTGCTGTTGATTTGGCATATGCCACTAAATCTCATTCTAGAGTCGCGGATGATCACAAAAGAGTCGACATATGCTACTACAGCAGGAGTGGCATGACACCAGCCACTTTTGGTTCTATGCATCTCTTGGAAAACTGCAGTCACTTTGGTTAAGCCGCTTACAAAGAGACTAGCAAATTACCTTGCAATATTTTGGCTGATCTGATATTAAGTGACATTGAGAAAATAACCCTTTTGTCGTACTAATTTTACTGCCCATTTAGTTTAAACCTGCAGCACTCATATCAGATATGATTAAGCGACAAACACCGTATCAAGCAGATTTATGCAAAAAGAACCTAACGCATTGTCAACAGAAATGTCTCTGCAAAATTCGTAACATGAACAGACTCCACAAATAATTTATGAATTTCCATTCCATTTTCGTATGCTCAATGAAACACTTACCAACACTATCACACAAAGGTCCACTTTTCCCCTCTCTGAGGTATAACTTAGTATGAAAAAGGCAAACCAAAATACCAACATGTTGTGTTATAACTTATGCAGTCCGTGGTATGAATAGAGAGAAAGCGTCTAGTGTCAGCAGAGCGAGCAACCATGCATGTTGATGATTTGGCTCATGCAGGGTGAGGCCATGATGTGTCCTGACCCAGAGCCAGTTCCAGCATCACACACACTAATTCTGGCTTGCAATGATCATCCATTGGGATATTTACCTGTTGTAGGCCCTGGAAAGTCTTTGGCTGTTGCCATGGTTGTAGACAGTGACAGCAGTAGGAAAAGATGAGGGGAACAACACCATGACATAAAAGGTGACCACAGGTTTCAAAGCAAAACGTAATAGCTTAGCATGATCTTGGGTTCTGGTTAATTGAGTGCGAAAGTGACAAAAAGGGAAGCTTGCTGTCGTGCCGAGCCAGAATGAAGAAAAATGATCCCCTAGGTGAGCAACAGAAGATTATGTTATATACATGTTCTTACATAACTCAAAGTACATGTTTAGTATTCTACCCAACATTAGCAATGAGGAATTAAATTCACGAGTTTCCCCTTCTCTTCATGGAACACGTGAAGCCTGTGTACACTCCACAAGAATCAAGAAATTTGTTTACCCATTCAAAGTTGGCAAGAACAATAGTGCTTCTTCTGTTGAAGGTATTTTAAACTTCACGAGGCACTCAGTTAAAGTACCCCAGGGAAGGCCAAGTCAACCATTTACTACACTCACAAATTTCTGACCAGCCGCCCAATGGTTGTCAAGGGCTACAACAGTAAAACGAACTGCCGGGGGCAACAACAGTAAAAAGAACTGCCATGCTTATGTGTCGAGAACAAACTGTGAGAACTTCAGCTCTGTGAGAAAGGATACATTTCTCGGTTCTTGCAGAATGCACAGGCCTTTAATCTCTTAGGAAACATTTCTTTATTGAATCCAAATTCTGGGTTTGTGCTATTCAGACAGAAGTGTGGTAGTTTTAAACCAACCAAGAGGGCAATTGTGACCTTGTCTGTTGGGTTGAAAGAAAAGTCTGAAAGGACCCTCACTGTTCAAAAGTTACCATTTTTAACCTACGGAATGACCTGACACATATTTACAGAACCTTTTTAAATAGGAAATATTAAAATATTTCTTTATAATAATGTGCAGGTCTTACTTGAATGAGTTTGTTTTCTTTTCACGTAACAATAGCATTTTACCGACTAAGTAGTGGACACAAGCTAGTGCTAGTGGTAGCTACTGTTAGTAGTGGCTAGTGCTAGGCATGATTAACAGTCGAACTTTGGACAAAGAATTGGCTATAAAGTTTATATAAACAGGTGATATTTTATAAAGTGTTTTATATTATAAATTACCTTCTTTATGAATATTCCTAGGAAGGCTCTCCTTGAGTTTGGGTGTGGAATGGTGCTGCTCTTGACCTGAATTTCTATTCCTTTGTTACATTTTGTTTTACATTTGAATTGTCTCATTCTTCTCTTATCATTTCTTCTCAATAAAGTAGTTACTTGGGCCTGATTTTCTTCACTGGTGGTCTTATGTCCAGTTTATCAAACTCAGACAACATACAGTTGGTTAGCCATCACCTCTTTTTCTGGACCTGGTGTGGCTCTTTCGATGTCCACTTCCTTCTAAGGTTTTTCTCTCAACATTCGTATGACTGATATATCCGCTGACTTTATGTTCCGGATAGTATCAAGTAAATCTATGGGATAATGTCAGGTTTTTCAGACCTTTGTATGCAGTCTTCTTTTGTGTTTTTATTCCAGTGCTATTTAAATTGTTGGAGTAGACTGGGTTGTGACTGAATGTCTGGGATCTCCAAGGCTGATCAGAAAAGCAACAGGACAGAGCAAATCCTTCTTGCATGCGGCAATAATTTGTGCAGAAAGCAGCTTTCAGTGGGCCTTTAGTTCTCTTCTAAAGTCCAATTGAGAGCTGGATTAAAGCTCTCAGTGTATGATGATTTTTATTTTTTATTTTTTTTTGCATAGCAGCACACATATAGTCTTCCTTAGTCATAGGCAGAGAACAGATTCATCCCTCTATTTTTATGGTCTTGAGTGACTGTTCAGTCAATCTGTGCCTGGGGCTTGGTACCTGCATATTTCTTTGAATGCTATGCATATGTTTTAGGTCATATGCCTACTTATCATTGTCTCCATAACATATTTTTAAAGAAAAAGCTTTGATGTTGTGCTGAGGACATAGTAACTTGACATTTTTTTCCTAATAATTAAGTTCCAGCATTGTGAACTATGAACTATATTCTAAAGCTGGCATGCCTGGAATGGAAGACGATAAACGCACTGGATGACTGATTCACAAGGCTCTTATTGGCTCGGATACTACTTATTTATGCACATTTCTTCTGAGAAATAAAAGTGGTTATGTCGTTGTGACATTCTGTGTGTCTATGTTTCTCTTGTGCAGCAGCGCTGGCATTCAGTTTCTCTGCCCCCTCTTCTTGGAACAGCTTCCAATGTGAACTGAACATGTCAGAACTTGTTTTACTTAATGCTTTCCACTTCATCTTAAGAAACCACAAATGGAAATCCTTCAAACAGTGCCTGTGTTTTAAATCTTAAACTGTTACTGTTTCAATTTTAAATAGTTGCACTTCCTCTGTCAAATTGACTGGACTTTATAAATTTTTTTAATGTTTGTTTTGTTTTGTTATTGTTGCTTATTTGTCCTGTCCACTCCTAATCTACCATGTATTGCAAAAACTATTCTTAGCACGAAAACTTTTTTCACAATTTTGCATATTACAGCCAAAAATGTCAATGCATTTTAATACAATCTAGTGACAGAGCTATATATTGTATGAGAAAATTGAAAGGTAGAAAAATAAAGAATAGATTATCAGGAAAATCAGGAAAATGTGACATGTATTTATTTATTCAGCTCCCTGGTAGAATCAGTTTTTTTGCATTTGTAGCTGCAGTTGTTTTGAGATCTGATTTATACATCTAAAGTTGGAACTCTTATCCCCATTCTTCTCTACAAATCAATTTAAGCTCAAACAGGTTTAATAATATTTGTGGAAACCAAATTTCTTTCTATTTTTACAAAATAGATTGAACAGAGCTCCTTAAGATGTCCAAAGGTTGAAATATTATTTGACAACTTAACCCTGTGTTAGATGATTTTTTTCACATTATTTTCACTTTTCACCACAATAATCAAATTTTTATTTACAGAAAATATAGAAAAGGGATGCTTTTTTTAAAGTTCTTCATGCTGGCAAAGTGGGCGTAGATTAAAGTTGTGACAGCAAAGTTTCCTTGTAAACCCTGTGGTGGACATTATTGTTTTAGGTTTACTATAGGTTCCTGATTCCAAACATGTAAGCCATTTTTCTGGAGTTGCTAAACAGCATTTCCAGCATCTTGATTTTCTTTGCTGCAGTCGATTCAATTTTGCAAATAATTTGAAATGGTTAAAGTAGTCTTGCAAATGTTCCTTCAACATTTTTGACAAATCCTAATGACAAACAGAATTCATTTCACTAAAAGCATCAGATAAAAACAAAACCTTTGGCTGTTTACAAGTAAATGTGTCATTGTTCCAAAGAAAGCTTATGACTTGTTTATCAAAATGAACTGCATCTGAAATCTTTCTCCATTATTTATGTTTTCCCATTATAAGACAAAAGCTGTTTTGACTGTCAAGGTAAGCATTTATATTTTGCCTGCAGAGTGCTCTTGTGGATCAGTATGAAACAGCCATGCATAATAAACACTACTGCACTAATAACATTCAGAGATATAAACCAAAGCTTGCACATGGATTATATGATTTTGGCAATCATTGTAGCACAAGTGCATGCTTATTGATTTGTTGAGCAGGTAGAAACCCTTCAGCATAAGAACACTCCAAACAGCTTGAGTTTTCTATTTTCCGCCTCTGCAAATATATTTTTATTTGTGCAGTCATTTGTGAATATTAAATAAATAATGTGGTAACTTGCTCCTGTAATATCTGAACTAATCTGGAACAGTGTAATAAAACAGTTCTGTGTACAAAAAAGGGAATGCGAAAAGGAGAGCACATTGAATTCATCATCTGAAACAAGTCTATTTTCTAGCTCATAGCTTGGTTGTTAGCTCATCAATCATCAAGTGTGTGCTCAGTATCATGTTTGTGAGTGCATGAAGAGTTGGGGGGCCTTGGTGAGGGTGTAAGTGTCCCTGTTAATGCCGCTCTGAGTAAACTGATGATGGAATCTCTGCATTACAAAAATTAAAAATTGACAAATGGAAGGTTGGTCATGTTTTGAAAATGTAAAGTTACTGGAGTCAATTTTATAGGTCAGCACAAAAAAAGAAAAAAAAAGTTTTATAGATTTTTTGCTTGTTTTTGTAATAAATAATGTTAATTCCTGAGAATTAACATGATTAATTCTCATAATAACGTTAAACCAGTAGTTTTCCAATGGCCATTTCATTTATTAGAAAAAAAAAACAATCTAGCATTATGTAAAACAGTGATTGCCCCCCCTTGAGTTTTCAAATCCAGCTCAATTATTAGCCGATCTGCAGAAAGAGGAAATCCTTTAAATAGTGCCTGAGAACATGAAGCAGTTTAAAATGAGACAACATCTTCTCAGAAAATGGATAATTTGCTGGATCTGTAAAACCATGAATTCTGCCCCTGCCCTGAAGAACAATGTCAGGCTATCAGTTCATGACCTTCAGCCCATTCCCAATGGGTTATACAGCAAGACTCAGGAGACATGACCTTTAACAAGCTATTCAAGCTTAAAAACCCTCCAGTGCTGCTGAATTAAATAATCTCCATACTTTGTCCACTTCAATTCAAAAGACTCATTGCCAGTTATCGCCAGTGCGTAAGGGAAGTTGTTGCTGTGTTGAGGATGGCACAACCGGGTATTAGATTACTTTTCCACATGGGCTTAGTGTGGCTTGAAGACTGATTTTACCCTCTCAATCTCAAATTATTATTTGTAAATTGTGTTTCGGATTTACCCAGGTTCTCTTTGTCTGATATTAACATTTGTTTGATGATTTGAGACATTTAAATGTGGAAAAAACAAGTATGTTTGGAGCAAATACTTTCAGAAATAGAAGAGTTCTGGGTTTATTTAACACACATTCAAGTCTATTGAGATGGAATTGTATATTCAAAAAAACAGAGTGATATGACGGTAAAACGTAAACGACTTCATAGGAATTTCATCTTTATTTAGGAAAACTAATTTTTGTGCAGCTTCAAAGTCTTGTATCCAGTGTCTCGTACTGTGCTTGGGATGGTTTATTAAAGGCAGTATTTTCAGACAGTGATAAATTGTGCTTGATGGATGACATTTATGGCTCCTCGGCTTCCCTGTCATTAGCAAATTAGGTTTAGAGGCTGAGATGATCCGAAAAGACCTGGCAAGAATTCAGCTCATCACAATGTAGCCCTGAAGAATGAGTGTCATCATCAGTGGAAATGAGTCTGTCAAACACATCTTTTACCTGCTTGACTCAATTTTTCATTTTTACAAGTAACTAGGACCTCGGTGTGCGAGGGTTACCGAGAGATGTACTTCACATTTCTTTAGTTGACTGTGAGACTTAAAAAGCTTCTGAACATATAAAAACCTTGTAGTACTAGTAAATTCAATAAGTAAAAAAAAAAAAAAGTCTGAAATACTACAAATTTTTAAGCAGCCGCTTAGCTACGAAATGTGACAAAAGACTCACCAAAGGGCAGCAGGTATGATAGGATAATATAGACCGTACTTTGTCCTCTCTCAGCATACTCTTTGAATAACAGAACAGAGCACAGAGATAACATGATTTGAAAGAAAAATAGTGCCACTTCTTTATCCTTATCCTAAAGCCCTCCCAAATCTCCCAAAGATCCTGCTATGCATCAAGTAATGACCTGTGAGGCGAGAAACTCCCCTCCGTCGAAAGAAGTTCTCCTCAAAAACACAGTGCTCTTGTTTCAAATTTGTATTCATTGATTAATTTAATAAAACCTATAAACACAATAGAAAGGCAGTGATGATTTATTTCCTGCAAACATAGCATCTGCTTTTTCAACCCAGTGATTGTCTTGGGATTGGAATGTCTTTTCCTGAACCGCAACTAAGCTAAATTTTACACCCTCATCCTCCGATATTGGACTTTATCAGAGCCGTTTGAGAGGAGATTCTTGCGTACAAGGTTTGGCAGTGAGCCAAGAGAATTGGGCTGGCCATCACAAAGAGGTACACAATAATAACTGTTTAAAATTAACTTAGAATGTTCTTTCCCACAGCTATGTTAAAAATAATGATGTAATTACAAGGGAGCCTTTGCATTTTACCTTGACAACAGCACACCTCTGCTCTCCACTCAATTAATACAACATAATCAGATGATTCATGGCTTGAATGAGGTCTTCTCTAAACATGTGGGTAATGCCTTTGTAAAATTATTAAAAAAAAAAAAAAAATGTAGGTATGTCTCGAGTAATGGATGACCAAATTTTATTATTGAATGAGATTTTCTAGCAATTTTAGGTTCACTATTAAATAAAATAGATAAAACAGTCTGTGTTTCAGATTCTGAAGTGTCTTTACTCAAGGTACTTTATGTTTTCCCAATACCTGACAGTTTTTCTAAATACATTCTGTACACAGCACAAAATCTTTTTATTAGGCAATACATATTGAGATACAGAGCTGAATAGAAATATGCTTGCCGTCTTGTAGGTTTTGGCTTTTTTTTTTTGTCCAAAATGAGATGTTTTAAATCAACACACAAATTTTCGTACTGCATAACACCCACTTGTGAAATCATGAATTAATTCAGTTTCAGTCCACACACTCCGGTCTGATTATTGGCTGACCTGTAGAATCAAGAAACTGCTTAACTATAACCCATCTAACAATAGAAAGTAAGCTGGAAGATCTCAAAAAGCAGCAATGTCCGAATCGAAGGATATTCAAGCACAGATGATAACATGTATCGCTATGAAAAGGATTGAAAAGCCATCTCTGTGACTCAGGGACGCCAGTAAACTACATAGTGAGAGGGATTCTTCACAGATGGAGAAAACTAAACAGTGGTATACTGTTTAGTTTTCTCCATCTGTGAATAATATAATATAACTCCACTAATATAACTGACAACTTATCCAGGAGGACACAAATGAATCTTGAACTACATCTAATGTTCTGCAGGCTTCATTTCCTTTCGTTAAAGTGATTGTTCTACTCAATAACCCAGACAATAGGAAACAGACTAGGTAAACCAACATGTCCAAGAGAGAGAAAAAGGTTTTATACCAACACTTAAACATGGTGGTAGCAGTGTGATGGGGTGATGCTGCTTTAGGACACGGCTGTAATTGATAAACCCATGAATTCTGCTCTTTATTAGATAACCCTAAGAGTGAATATTTGACAGTCAGTTCATGACATCAAGCCCAAATATACTTGGACTGTACAGTAAGACAATCACCAGTCTCATCCCCAGTTAAATGGCAAAGAATTTAAAAAAATAAAAATACTTGGGAGTTTTCTAGCAAGAGCCTCAACTTAACCCAACTGAGGTGTTGTGACATTTTTGTGACATTTCACAAAAACTTTTATCCTTGCAAACTCCCCAATATGTCTAGATTGAACAACTCTGTGAAAAGTATTGGGGTTAAGTCCTCAGCGATATAAAAGCCTGATTGTCAGTTATTAAAAAAACGTTTGACAGCAGTTGTTCATGTCAAAAGTGACACAATCAGAAAATTAAATTTTGGGGGCAATTACTTTTTCCACAAAGGACCAGAATTGTTTATGCAGCTCCCCCCCCCCCCACCTTATTTAACCATAAACATTTGAAAACTGAATTTTATATTTATATATATATTTTTACTCAGATTATCTGACGTTACAATTGACCTGAATTGAACTGGAACATTTAAGTGTGACAAATAAAAATCAAAAGCAGAACAAATCTGGCAGAGAATAAATACTTTTTCACAGTGATTTAGATGCTGGTGAAAAACTCTAAATGCTCACACATTTAAATGTGTTATTCACATATGACATGGTGGAAGCAGAACAATAATTAGGTCAGTTTGAAATACATTGAGTGGGCGGTAGAAGAGAAATGACATCCTACAATATCACACTTATTAATAAACTACTAAATTAAACCTCAATATATTGCTGTCCAGTTTTAACCAGACCAAGAATACTTTATGGCTTAATTTCTCAAGATTGTACATTTTATGCCTAAAATAATCTGTGGCTTAGTTATATATAAAATATTTAAGCTAAACAGTTTAAAAACCTTTCCATTTACAGGAAACATGAATTAATAGTAACTTACAACAAGGTTTACTTTTATTCAATTTACTACATTTCTTTATTACAGCATATTTTTAATTATGTACTTTTTTGTTTTAAAACTTTCAGGAGCTTTCAAACAAATTCTAGGAGAATTTTCTCGGAGAATAAAAAAGCTTTTCTATCAATAAAATGGGAGTTGATGCTTACCAGTAATCTTTTTCTAACAGTTTTATTTCTGTTTTTCTTGTGCTAGGTAAAGACTTGCTATACTTCTGTTTTTTTTCCGTTAATAAGTTATTGATATGAAGCAGTAACGTGTCATTAAGCAAAACTTTTGATCTTAAACAACAAAACAAAGCCTTCAGTTAAGTACCCACCATATACAAACAGAATATATTCAGCAAAGCTGGTCCCCACATGGTTGCTGGCCTCACAGCGATATGTGCCATTGTCTGTTTTGTTTAGTGTCGTGATGGTCAGCTCTCTGCCCTCCACAATCATGCGCTCAATGTCTGGCAGCTCTCCTCCATCTTTAGACCAGAGCACTGGTTCAGGTCTGAGGAAGAAAACACCAAAGAAAATCCTGTAGGTTGTGTTTTTTTCCTAAAGGTTTTCTAATTAATAAGCTACATAAAGGAGAGGCAAGGGCAGAAACGACACCTGAAATGCAGTTTTTGAAAGTGAGCAACTACAAATTGTAATTTTGAATGAAGTCAAACTTACATTGGGTTGCCTATGGAGACACACTCCAGTTTGAAGTATTGTCCTTCCTGTGGAATTATCAGTGAATGTGTGATTTCCAGCTGAGGAGCATCTACAAAAAAAAAAAAAAAAAAAAAAAAAAGACAAAGATTCAATAATGTAACATGACTGAGTGCAAAACAAGCTTTAATGCTAACAAAGCATAAAGACAGTTAGCTCTTTACCCTGTGGGTAGCCTTAGCTTTAGTTTGTATCTTTGTTGTATGTTGGAAGTAATCCATCACCTGCAAGTTAATCCTACACTAATCCATAACAAATGCAGAGCCACACATGCAGACATAAATGTAAAATCCAGCGTTCTCCTCTCTGTATTCATTTTCAGTGCTTACACCTAATCCGTCTTCACGGATTATGATACTCACAGTGAACCTCCAGGACCTCAGTCGTCAGGTAGGGTTTGTACAGAGACACGTGCTCCACACTGCAGGTGTAAGCAACGCCATCATCCCGCTTGTCCACCTGGAACAGGAGGCTACTCCTTACTGTGAAGGATTTTCCTGTAGCGTTGACCTCTGTGGCGCCTACAGTGAGAGAGAAACGCATGCAAATTAATGTAAAGAGCAATTGTTGAATTTGAGTTATTGGCGTCTGTTTACATTGAAATGCAGTGCTGTGTAAAAGTGCTCAGAACATTCAACTTTTCTACATTTTGTCGCTTCACGACTAACATCAACAGATTTTACTTTGATTGTGTGTGATAGACAAACACTCTTTTACTGTAGGACTGACTTTATGTTCAGGGTCTTCGTCCAGCAGAAAGGTGGACCTCCAATACGGCATCCCATTCCTGCCAAAACCCATGAGTAGCATATTAAGTAATCAAAACAGTGCTTATTTTTAATTGAGAGAGCACATAGCTCTTTATTCACGGGCCAGGATAAAAAACAACCTGCCAAGAAATAAAACATGTTCCATCCACCCTTCTGTAAGAAGGTAAGGTGAGAAAATGTTTGTTTTCCCTTCCTCTTCCTTATCTTCTTTGTCTTCTTCATCCACCTACGCCTCCTGTTCTTTTTCTTGTTGTATTAGACCAACTTCGATGTTAGCACCGCATTTGAGCTGAAAAATCTGACCTATCAAATCAATCAGGAGAGTTACCGCCCCTAACTAACATATACGCCCTCTAAACGGAGAGCGAGTGCAATTTTCCGGCAAGGGCGTAAAGATGAGTGAAAGCAGTGCGTTTTACTGCTCTCTGGGCCACTGAATAAATATAAATGTGATGACAGTTATTCGCTCTCTCAATT
Source organism: Poecilia formosa (assembly GCF_000485575.1). Lineage (NCBI taxonomy): Eukaryota > Metazoa > Chordata > Actinopteri > Cyprinodontiformes > Poeciliidae > Poecilia > Poecilia formosa. The sequence continues at coordinate 237,034 of NW_006800167.1, read as the reverse complement.
AATAAATGTCCTGTCATGCTTGCGTAATTAACTCCTTTGGGTTTTTGGCAGGATTGTTACATCAGACTCAAACCCATTCTCAAGTCAGTAGCAAGTTTTAATCCAGAATTTCCCGGTATGTGGCTTTTCCCCACTGACGAAAGATACTCCCACGGCATGATGATGCCACCTCCATGTTTCATGGTGAGAGAGATCCATCAGGATGTTAGTTTTACACAAAATATTTTACAAGTTGTCAAAAAAAGCGCTTTGTTTCTTAAGTTTTCTGTGTCCACTAAATCCGCATGCTGTCTTCATAAAATAAATTACTTTTTGTGTTTGTAATGTTACAAAATAAAGAAATAACAGCGAAACAAAACTTTCCTTGTTAAATTGTTAAAAAGGGAAATATTAAATTATATTTCAAAACTGTCAGTTGTGGAGAAGAACGTTGCAGTGTTATTTTCCTCTGCATCTCCTTTGAGAGAGAGAATCTTTGGCCTCTGAAACTTGAGGCGAGGAAGAGAGAATGGAGAAAAGAGAGGAATGTGAGCGTTGACTCGGTTGGTTGAGTGTGTTTGCTCCTCCAGGACCATCTCTCAAACATCCCACTCAAACAAAAACACACACTTCACCAGAAGACTGGGGGGAATTTTTGCAGTTGTTGTCACACTTTCACATATTCTTTTATTTTGTTTTAGTTTCATTCGCAGCTGTTCACTCTTAAAACAGTTCTAGATGCTGGTTCTGGTTTTGGTTGACTTTTGAAGATTTGCTCCATTGTTGTTGCATCCCAGTTTGAAATTTGAAAAATTTCTGCGTAGCCTTCACCCAACACTTAATCTGGTACTGTCACAGATCTCACTGAACGAAGAAAAATAAAAATTACATTTAGTTAGTGGTATAAATAGCATGAAAATTTGCTCAGTTTTAATTTTTTGTGATATGCATCACAAAAAACTAAAATAGGTTTAAAAGACTAAGACCTATTTGCAATGAAACCCAGACCAACAACACCCTCATAACTTGGGCTGATCTGCCCCATCACGTACCACTGCAGCTGCAGTCTTTTCAGCACAACAATTTGGAATTTTAAAGACTTAATATCCTTTACAATATCCTAATTTCTTAATGAAAACCAGTTGTATGGAGATTGTCCTTTGTCATATATTGAATTATTACTAGATAAATCACTATTTTAAAAGACCTAAGTGCTTAAATTCACAAAATTATTTATTTCAGTTAATAAGAACCCGAAAAAGCACACAAATGCTAAAGTAATAGCAAAAAGCCTCCACAATTAAAAAAGAGCAAAATGACAAGACTTGTATCTAAAGAATATTGAATGTTCTGAATTTTGCCTATCAGTACAGAGATAGTAAAGGAAGTGTCTCTGCGGCATAAAACAGAAATCTCTGCAGTGTTTACTTTCATTTTGTCAAGCCGCCTGCAGCATTGGAGCTGCAACAGAGAAGCTGTCAGCCTGTTTCAAGGCGGCTGCTGGCATCGCCAGAGAGCATGTCGTGCCAACTTTCGTAAGAAACAGGAATGTGCCCAGGTACATCTGCTTTCAACCAACGCCCAAGAGGCCAGAGGATTGAAATTCTGGCAAGTTTAAGCACGCCTGTAATCAGAACATTAGTACCTCAGCGATTGACTTAAAAGATGTCCAAGACCTTATGACCAAAACTAATTGTGAAAGATCTTGTTATACGGTATTTCATTTGCTGTCCATTATAAGCAAGTTGGGGTACATTGTCTTCTTGCCCTACTACACTTTGTGAAGTGGCAGGAAAGAATCCAGAACTCCCAACTCCCCGATGAGTAGTTTTCCATTTGGCCTTATATAAAAGTGATATAACTCAAAAATGATAAATGGTGATCGGCAGCTACAAAAAACAACAACAACAAAAAAAAAAACAGTTCAGAGTTGTTGGGAAGATGAATAAAACCAAGTACAGGATTTACTTTAAACTGAGGTGAACATTTCAGGAGTCCAACCATCCTAATCTTATAGCTACAATAAAATGGTTAAAATAATTAACCATATATAATATCAAAGTATTGTGGTAAATTGGGTTGAGAATTTGTGATTAGACATTCAAATTATTCTTCAGATCATCTCTCCAACCAATCAGACCAATCTTAAAATATTTTGAAAGAAGGTTGCAAAAAGGTGGGTTTCTAGATGTGCATGGCTGGTAGAAACATATCTTAAAAGACTTGAAGCTGGAAATGCAGCAAAACAGATCGACTCAGAAAAGGGGAAGTGGTGGGCTGTTTGGATGAAAGTCAGACTTTTTTTATTTGTAAAACCTCTTTCTTTCTTTCTTACTTCACAATTATGAACTGCTTTAAGTTAATTTCTTTCATGAAGTCCAAATAAATAATCTGAAGTTATATTCCTTGGCCTTGTACACCACATAATATCACTCTTGCTCTCTTTTTCCTGCAGCTGAACTGATCAAAGTTGAATTTCATATAAAACTCGTGATAACATGATTTCTCATTATCTGAATTCAAATGTCTTAAGAACTTTCCTCGCCTTGAATAGATAATTGGAATTCCATCTGTTTGTCACAAAGGAAAGGAAACTTCGTGTATGCAAACGGAGTGATGGTGGGTGGATTTTTAATCAGCAGATTACAATTTGAAGCAGAGCTGTCATTCAGTGGCACAAGAAATTTGTATTGCTCTGCACCCTGTAAACAAATTACTTGACTCTGGATGACAGTTGCACTTTGAGGTTTGTAAGGCTGTGCGCTTCTAATATACATTTTTGAAAAACAAATCATCAGAGCATGAAATAAATATGACATCTTTTAGCTATTACACCTGCAGTCGTCTTGGAGCAATAGAGGCTGGTCTCCCCCACCCCACAGGGACACATTTGATTGACAGCAGACACTGGTGGCAATGATCTTCCACAGAAGAACCAGTGGCAAAACATGCTGCTCCTAGCATATATGCACACCAAAGAAAGCTTTAAAGCGAAGCCTACAAAAGATTTAGATCCTGGAGCACTGATTGACATTCCCCATCTTTGACACTTTGACATGGAAATTAGGTATTTAAGTCAAGACCTCCAGTCTCTGCAATGTTCTCTATCACTCTTTGTGAGGTGCACACAAGTCTGTTTGCCCCAGCGGCATCAAACCCGGTGCACCCAAGTAAAACTAATAAAACATCTGTACACAAGACACCAGTCTGATGCGGATCCGTGGCGCCTGATTATTTTTAGAGTTATGGGGATTACTTATCCCAGACGTACGTACCGTTTCAATCTTTAGATGTGCAGCAAATTCAGTAAAAGTACGTCCATATGCCAGTATAGATTTCTGGGGTTAAATGATTTATCCAAAAGTGCATTTTATAACTCTAAAGTACAAAAGAGATCATCTGAGTGCCTCTGGAGATGGACAGCGTGTCTGGTTGTGTTGCTGTGAGCCAGCTCTCCACTGGCCTTTCAGGAAGCTACGTGGATGTCATTCCAACAGAAAAACTTCATATCCCAGCCCTTTTCCCATCAATCATCGTGCCATGTTGGCCAGACACAGACAGAACCACCAAGAAAAAGCTCTCTGGTGCAAATCTTCAATAAAGAGCAACTGTCACACAGAATCTCCACAGAAAGCTCCATTGTATTAAACATCTCTGTACTGCAGCGCCTCTGTCATTAAGCTGGGGACCAACTGGTCTTGAATCTTTTAGTATTGAATTTGCTCGTGTGTTTTCTTTCTGCACTTTTTCCAGCCGCAGAATTGCTTTTTTTATTTATTTTTTTTATTTCATGTTTACAAACCTTTGCAGCTCAAGTAAATAATGCTCTAATATTGCATTTCTTCCCATCTGATACTATAGCATACATAATTCTGATTACAAGCTGAGCCAGACTTCCATGAAGTTATTTGCATACACATAAAAAAAAGCATCTTCTAGTCACACACACTTTTGCATTACAGCAATAGAACATTTGCAGGTGCTACTCAAATGTCAACATTACTTCATCTCATGCTAAGCTATGCAGACGCTCATCTGCATTGATGAATATTCACTCACCTTAGTAGATCAAGTCCTATAAGTGGTCCCAATTCAAGATTGCATGACATATGATAACATATATTCTGACTAATTAAGAAAATAATTAATCAACTATACTATGTTGTATATAGAGCAGTAACCTTCATCATTAAAAATGTAAAAATAGGAATAAACATAAGAAACTGTTTCAAACAACTCCAGTTATTATTTATTATTGATACGGAGGTGATATGTAAACCTGGAAGCTGAGTTCTGGCAATTAATCAGTTTGAAGTAATTTGCATGTGCAAAAGAAGCTTGTGCGAGTTGATCACAAAAAAAAAAAAAACGATTTTGCCCAGGGGTCAACATCCTCATAAATTGGCCCCAAGCCACTGCAATAGTAACTTTTTCCGCCCAAAATCCATAACACAACATTGTACAGCTTTCATTCTAAAACACAGTCCACAAAACGGGGCCACATCATGCGCTTTAAAATCTCCCATATGTGGCCAGTTCTGTGACATCTGTCAGCTTACAAGGACAGCAGCAATGCCCAGACCAGTGTAACGGAGCATGAATATGAGCACAAAGGAATTGCAGCAGTTGAATGACTTGACAGTATGAATGTCTCCTAGAGAGTGCAGGTTGTAAGAGAGGATACAGTTCTCTGTTAAATCCATATCACAGGCTTACCTTGGACCTCCTTGTCATTTCGGAACCACCGAATGTTGGCAGCAGGTTTGCTGCCTGATGTGATGCATGTCAGGGTGATTTCGTCTCCCTCCATGGCTGGCTTGGTAAATCCTGTGATTTCTGGCCGACTTGGCACTCCTGTGGCGCACCGGAGCATAAACAAGATTAGCATTCTGAATACATGTGGAGCACTAATTTGCTAATTGCTACTCATTTAAGTTTAGTTATCCATATCGTCCTTTGATAACATCACATGCATCATTTCCAGGATTCTTTTTGCAACTGGTGCATCCTTTTGTTTTCATTTAGTTAAGACTATTGAATTGGTATAAAGCTCTTTATCGGCTGCAGTACATCCAAAATGCTGTGCCCAGAGACCTTAAAACGCCTTGCTTGTTCCCTGCATAAAGGAGAATTTAAAATCTCATTGTTTGCCTTGTTGGTTTCTTGGATATACTCCTGTATATAATACTTATTGATACCATAATTAAGTTGTAATTTAAAGTGTGCATTTGAAAAATCGAGTGCAGAAGGACGCATGTGGAAAAACTGGTCACGCTCACCTAAAACAGTGAGGAAGGCCTTGGTTGTCTTGACAGGCATGGTGAAGAGTGAGCATGTATACTGGCCCTCGTCTGACAGGCTGACGTCATTGATTCTGATGGTGAGCTCCTGTGACGTGGCTCGGACAAGCTCAATTCTGTGATCCCTCAGAGCTGACAGGAAGGAGAAACAGAATGAAAAAGAGCAGAGAGAAAAAAAAAAGACACATCTCACTGATTAGGAAACCTATATAGACCTGGCAACAACTGCAGCTGTGGAGATACTGTGCAAGATGTCTGTAACCTTTACCAGAACAATGCTGAACAAACTGTGTCCCAACCTATTTCAAAAATAGTTGTTTCGCTTTCTAGGCTGACAAGCTTATTTACAATCACGGAGAGTAACACAAAGTGTCAGTGCAGCGCACTGAAGTGGAACAGCAGCAAAAACTTAGTGCCCAAGTTATAATGTTTATTTTAATTATCAATTACATTCTTGGTTTTTATTTATAACTATATAGTAACTGGCTCTGCTTGCGTCATTTGCTGTCCCAGTCAAAGACAAAAGTCTCCAAATAAAGTGGTAAAAAGCAAATTTATTTCCTAAACTCGAAATTGTAGAACAATAGCAACGCAGTAATTCATTAGTGTCTAATAGGCAGACACAATCTATAGTGCTAGTCCAAAGTTTCCATCCATTCATTATGGGCATAATTGTGATACCAATTTTTGGTGTTTTGCAACTAATTTTTAATGTTCTTTTACAGGTGTGAAATCATGGAAGTCACCAGATCCATTTTATTGGGGAATGTGTGCCAAGATATAACTGCCAAGCCCCAGAAAAATATCCCTGTCAAAATCTGTGAAAATATTTAACACTGGATTTAAAAATTAAACCAGTTCTTCAAGGAGAAAAACGGCCCAAATCCCAGCAAGTATCATGAGATGTTTGGGGAAGGATATTTAAAATGTTTGATCCAAGTTAGACAGTTTAAAAGACAATTCCATGAAACACTAAGGAAGTGTATAAACCTCTAAAGTTGGTGAGGGTTTCAAAAAAATCTTACTGAAATTGTTTTTGCCTTTGATAATCATTTTGATAGTCCTAATTGAACTAAAACAGAAAGAAAAACAGTCTGGTTTAATTTCAGACAATGAGGGAAAAAAAAGTTATTTTCTCTTTTTACAAAATGTTTGTCAGCATCTTGTTATACTACTAATTTGAATATTTTCTCTATAAAAAATATTGGTGAATCTACATACAAAAAGAAAGAAATCAAAACTGATTTTTAAGTCTGAGCAAATCTACATCTACTTTTAATGCTCTACGTCCTTGATGGAATCCATCACTCATTGAACTACATCTAAAAACCAACAAAAGCTAGATGTCTTAACTGAGTAAGGTCAGCCTGTACCTTTTATCCCTTTTTACACTATTAAATTCAGAATAACCTTCTTCTTCTTCTGTATGAGTACAAGTGAGCAACCACAGAGGGCAGGAGGCAAAGTGGCTTCATTGAATAAATTACACATTCTTAATCCTCAGTCCCTTTAGGCCTGGCCAGCTCCCTCCTGGGATTTTTTTCTCCCCATTTAAGGTAATTTAAACTCTGTTGTGCTGCACTCCAAAGACAAAATCTGGCAAAATGAAGCAGGAAGGTTGCTGATTAGGATTTAAGACTGGTGGTGGGTCACAGCTGGCATTTGATTTCAATGATACAAAAACAGCAGTGATGTAAATTACAGCAAAATGTAACGGGCTGACATGCTTATTAGGTTTTACACAGAAAATAGATAATTATCGGAAAGGCTGCTCTTTATCCTTAATTACATGTAATGATTGCTATCATATAATGACATGCACTTAAAGGGGACCAAAAGACCAATGCCTGGAAGAAGTTTCTTAATGGAGATTTAAATTTTTATTTTGAAGAATAAAGAGCAATGTAAATAAATTAAATCTTCAAGCAATAATTCAAATTTATTAAAAAAAAAGCCTCGCCACTGGGCAGCCAGCTCATTACTTGCTACGAGGTTTGAAACAAACATTTGATAGTCCTGCTGTAGCAAGCAGCATTCTGAAACAAAGCTGCTGTTTGTAGTTAAGCACCCTCACAATGCAGCCCAAAGGCTTCGGCAGAAAGCAGCAAAGTCTTTGGTGGATCCACAAGCTGGAGAGGTGATGAGGTCTTAGCAAACGGTGCACAGCAACTCAAGATATGGAATTATGGCCTGGGAGGATCAAACCTGCGAATGAGATGATACGCTCGTCCCGGCCTATATCCCTCTATCTCTGCAACACACGGAGGAAAGACGGAAAGAAACAAGCCAAGCCTTCTCCTTCCCAACTCCCCGCTCCTGGAAGCACAAACACCTTTTTGAGATGCTGGTAAATGTTTTGTGTGTTCTCCAACGGATTTGTTGATGGAAAGGTGCTGTTTTTGTTTTGCGATGAACTGCCAGTAACTTGTAAGCTTTTGCATGAAACCTTTGCAGTTTCCTCCAGTAGGTGTGATCAGCATGAAATGATATCTGTTTCAACACATTTCGTAGCGCCGTCAAACGAGGATTAAAATGCCAGTGCAACTCCCCAATGCAGAGCACACTCCCCTTGGTCTGCTGTTCCAATAAAAACAGGTACCATTTTCGATAATTACAGACGCAGGTTCAGTCTTGTGCCATTTGTAATTTTGGTACTCCATAGTGGCACATGCAGTGCCTAGTAGAAGTATTCATGTTTTTAACACGTTGTGGTGTGCGTTCGCATTCAGTTCCCCTGAGTCATTACTCTGTAGAGCCACCTTTCACTGCAATTACATCTGCAAGTCTTTCGGGGGTTGTCTAGACTGAAATTGTGTTTGCAAATAGCTCACAGCGCAGAGCATCTGTTCACATCAGTTTTCAAGGTTTTATCTCAAGTGGCTATAGGCCTGGACTTTGAGTAGGCCATTCTAAAACACTAATATGCCCTGATCTAAACCATACCAGTCTAGTTGTGGATGGATTTCTGCAGCTCCCCTAGAGTTACCATGGTTTTCTTAGCTGTTCCTCTGCTTTTGCTCTCCTTCCTCAGCTTTTTGCCTTTGATGGACTTGTTATTTTGCAACTGTGCCAAATTCTTTTAACTTTCAGATGACAGATTAAACAGTGTCCAACTGAAATCTTTGGATATGTTTTTAACAAATATCTGAGGCTTTCGCAGAACAGTAGAATTTAGGAGCATACAGAGCCACACACTATTTCCATTTTTTTTTAACTTCTGAAAACAGTTGGTGGCACATTTAATTGTAAAAAAAAAAAAACATGTTTTTTTAAAAGTGAATTCACTTAAACCACCATTACACTGAATCATATTTGCTTAGCACTTAAAATCTGCATAAAATCCATTAAAGTTTTTGGTTCTGAAGAGAAAAATTTAGAAAAGCTCACAAGAAAATGAAGGCACTGTGAAAAACATGTCATTCGACAGAACTACATTGGTCTCAGAGTTTACAGAACACAATTTTCCCAGGATCTCACAGGTGTAGTAACATGTTATTCTCAGTTTCATTGCATGTGCTTGTCATTGGAAGAATAAAGCTAAAATCTCTCATATTCTACTGTCATCAACTTTAAAAAGACCCATTATCAATGTCTGCTGTTCAATTGACGCTGTGTCTGTTTTTAAATACCAAAGAGTGACCCAATGCAATACAGACGGTTGATAATTTCAAGTGACATTTAAAGCTAAAAGGATTGAGCTCATTTTCTGTAATTCATGAACATCACATTACTATTCAGGACTGAAATATATCCAAATGTCAGTTGCTGAAATATTGAATCTCATAGACAAAATCCAAGAAAAGCCGACTAAAAAAAGGGTGGCGTTGACCGACGCTATTTTGCTGAAAAGCCAATGACATTAAAATCAAACGAGTAAAAGCTTATATTGATCGAATAAAATGTACAACTCAAAAACAAGTATTGCTTGTTACTCAAATATCATACGACCGGGACAACAAACTACTAGGAATCCAATCCTGACAAAGGGCCCAGGGTGTGGGTAGATCCGTCACAATCAGACCCAAATGCCACGGCTGACAAAGTTTTTTTTTTCCAGGTACTTTGGGAAATCAATGTGATGAAAAGGTTCATTTCCCCCAAACCCTAGATAGCTCTGCTACTGTTCATTCTGCTTAGGCAGAAACATAAATCTGCACCCTGCCCTTGTGTTTGCTCCAGCCTTGTAGCATGGCAGCTAAATGACATGGCAGGAGTGCATCTTTGGTGATGGAGGCCTTCCCAAGGTTGTCTCAGATCAGTTGAACTTATTGCCCCGGTTTGCATGTAATGTTTTATTTATTTTTCCCCAACAGAACTTGGCCCTACCTACCACAGTACCTTTTAAACCATTAGTGCCCGTAGGATTGTTTTTCTTTTTTGCATTTTGTTACAGGATAAACTTTAATTTTTAAACAAAACAAGGAAGAATGAAATCATGCTTTCCAAATTAAGTTATTCCAGTGTGAAAAGTGTGGGGCTTATTTATATGAAGTCATTTTGACTCTTTTAGCCCCAAGTAAAATTCCGCACAACAAACTGCAACCTATTTAGGTAAAAGTCCACCTATTTGTACTTTAACTTCATTGTTAAGACAGCTGTTCAATGACGAACACAAGAGAGGACAAAGCAAACATGTGAGCAAAAGTCTGTTCAGAGACTAAATGAAACGTTTTTTGCCTACATAAAATTACTGCGCGTCAGAAAACAAACACTATGACCACAACATTTCCATTATGAAAAGTATTTTAGCAGTGTTATGCATAATTTAATGTGAAGGTTTTATTTAACATCATGCATTATTCTGTTGGCTCACTGTTTTTATTTTATATATATTTTTTCAATTAAACCATTAAAGATATAACTTTTCCTATTTTAGTATGTCAAGAAAAAAAAGTATTCTAGAATATCAAAAATAATTAAATACAGTAAGAATGGCATGTATTTTGAGATTTCTCAAAATACATCTCCAGCAGTGGGGTCTGCTGGAGACAGAGAATCAAGAATATCAAAAATGACAACGTTCATTTTATTTTTATCACACAAATGTTTAAAAAAAAAACAACAAAAAAAAACCATTTCTAGCATCTTAAATATGAGCGATTTTCTAAGAGCCTAGTCAGAAAAGGTACATTTTAAGTCCATCTATTAGTCTTGGAGCCAAACAAAGAGTTGTCAGGTTCAGTCAAAATATTTTACATCCGTGTTCCCATGTCACCATTTTTACATGGCCCATTACCACTTTGAGCTAGTCTCGAAATGTGAAAGCACTAGCTGTCCTTCAGCAAGAACACAGAATCCTGGCAAGCACCCCCTGCCTGCTTTCCATCCATGGGCTCCGCTCTTTGCAATTAGAGGGTGTTTGCTGCTGGCTGTGCTCGCTTGGTGGCTGTGTGGGTGATTTTGGACAAGTTCCAAGTATATAGTGGTGCAGGCAGGGGGCTCTTCTGCACCACACATGTGGCTACAATTAACAGAAGGAAAGAGCCTTGTTCCAGAGGGCCATTGTCACTGCCTGCTCGCTCAGAAATCCCACAGAGCAGATGCTACTCAAATTAGACTAATTTTCACTGCTTGAAGCGGTTACACCAAAGAAGGAGGAAATCTTTTTATGGCTATACATACACCTGATTCAGAGAGAAGGCAAGGAGACTGAAAATATTTTTGTGTTTTTCAGATCCTTAACATATAAGCTTAATTGTACAATTTGAGGCCAATTTTTAATATTTATTTCAGCAATCCAGTTAAAAGGGGGCACAATCATTACATAGACTGATATTTTCCCAAGTGTTTTTTTTTTCTGATAATTTTGATGATTACACCTTACTGCTAGTGAAAACCCAACATTTTCAGAAAATTCTCGTGTTGCATAAATTACAAAATAATAGTCTGTTAATACATAAATGTTATGTATGGATATGTTATGGATATGTAAAGGTCTGTATTATAGTGGGGAACATGGCTGCCTTTAGAGATGCCCAGCAGGAAGTAACATAAACCCTCAGTAAAGATGGTAAGCCACAAAACTTCATCGCAAAACAAGCTGGTGGTATCCTAGTATTACTGGAAAGTTAATTGAAAGGAAAAAGTGTGGAAGAAAATTATTTTCGAGCAAGACAGCCTTGGAAGAAAAGCCTATTTAAATTGTGGGGGAGTTTACAAGTCAAGGTCTGAGATACAGGCTTGTTACGCCACTTCTGAACCAGATAAGTCATAAGTATCTTGTCAAGCATAAGAAGAAGAAAAAGACTGGACTTTTGCTTGATGGCCATCTTTCAAATGAAAGCAATTTTTTTCATTTCTGAAATGACTCAAATCATTTAACTTTTGTATGTTATTTAACTTTATTGTGTTTACAACTGAGTCACAAGTAAAA